>NW_027481401.1:0-128983 GCF_050403205.1 Rhodotorula paludigena | reverse complement strand
CCCTAACCCTAACCCTAACCCTAACCCTAACCCTAACCCTAACCCTAACCCTAACCCTAACCCTAACCCTGAACCTAACCCTGACCCTAAGTTGCGTCTTCTCGCGCGAAAGCAACAGAGGCAAGCTCGCGTCAACTGCGGTCCTTCGGCGCGGGCGTCGGACCCACGTCGTAACCCTGCTCACGCGCAATTGCACGCCCACTCTCTACAACCCCTCCCGCTACTCTGCCTTGTTCCCGCACATCCTCCTCCACTCGTCCTGCTGCACCTCAGCCTTTGCGACGGCGTCTCTAAGCGCCTCGAACGTGCACACCTCGCCGTTGGACCCGGGGAGGTGCTTGCCCTCAGGCGCACAGGCAGGGAGGCGGAGCGTGCGGCCGTTGTAGCGGAGGCGGAGAAAGTGCGGAGCGGCGGGAGTGGGCCGGAGAAAAGACGGGAGGAAGGAGAGGAGCGAGGCGGATGCGGGAGAGGCAGACGAGCGGAACAGTTCTGTGCGAAGCAAGCAAAATCAGGCAAACTGAAGCGCCTGTATTCACGAGGCTTTCTCGCACCTATTGCGACGTGCGAGGTGAACGGCGGCCACCGCTTGTCGAAAGCGTCCAGCGCGTTCCTGCGAACCGAGAGGAAGCAAAGCGGTCAGCCTCAAGTCCTGCTGAACAACCCAACACTCCTCAAGACGCACAAGATCCCCGCCACGCTCGTGTCGTGGCACGAGTAGACGTGCAGCCGCGTCTTCTCGCGCTCCTCGCGCGGGTCGGCAATCTTGGCCTCGAGCGTCTGGCGCACCGACGAGAGGAGGCGGCCCATTGCGAGCTTGCGGAACTCAAGGTTCATGTAGCCGTCAAACCTGCGGAAGAATCCCGTTCAGCAGCGGAAAGCGACACAGATGGTCGGAACGCACCACTCGTGCACGACGGCGTCCTCGAGCGTGCGCAGCGTCTTTGGGTCATCCAGCTCGGGCGACATCTTGAAGCCGTGCGCTTTTGCCGCGAGAACCGTGTCGAGGATGCCGCTTGCGCGCGGGGAAGAGTCGATGCGAAGCGGCCTGCGAGCGAAGAGCGAGCTGTCAGCTCCATGAGCGGCGCGAGATGGAGAGAGGCCCGACTCACCCGCCGATTATGGGAATCAGCTTTGCGTCGAGCTGCTCGAGGCTCGGATTGTGCTCCCTTGCGGCATTGGCGATCGAAGCGGCGTCGAGCTTGCGAAGACGGCTGCGCGAGAGAGCAGCGGCAGCGCGTCAACAGCAGGATCGAGGCCACCAAGCTAGACGTCGCAGACAGAAGCGAGCGCCAAAGACACAGGCACGCACCCGCAGCTCGCGTTGGGGTAGAGGTCCTCGTCCATCCACCCGCGCAGCTTGAACTCGACCTTGAGCCCCTCCTCGCGCGCCCGGCTCGGCCACAGGCCCTCGATGAGCTGGTGCAGGCTCTCGATGGTGCGCGGCATGTTGGTGGAGCGGAAGGCGACCTGCGCCGAGGTGTTGCTCGTAAGGTTTGCAGGGAGGAAGCCGAGCGGGACGTAGAGGTCGCGAAGGCGCTTGCCCATGTCGAGGGTGGAGCGGCGGCCGAGATCGGTCAGCTGACCCCAGTAGCTGTTCATGACAGGGTGCGTCAGCCGCCCGACACTCCGGGCACGATACTCGAGATGCAAACGCACCAGTCGGACAACCCGCCGACATAGCCTCTCGCGCTCGAGCCGACGTCTTCGGTCATGCGGCGGACCTCCATGGTGCTCTGCTCCGTTGTCAGCGCCCCTTTGGCGAGCGGCGTCGGAGCGGACGGCGCGTCGAGCGTGAGGACGGCGGTGCGAAAGTCGCGCCCGACCGAGCAGAGCGAAAAGACGGGCGGGATTTCGCCCTGGCCGACGAGTCGTTGCCGCACAGCTGTTGTGCATGTGATAAAAGCCTGTCAGCTCGCCTCGAACATGACGCGTGCAGAACAACGACCTGCTGCATGGTGCGCGGAAGCAAAGCCGGGATGGCGCATCACAGCAGACAGAAACGAATCGGCGAGCCCACGCCCCGCTCGAGAGCGTTTCAGTGCGCCATCAGCGGTGCACCGAGCCTCACGCCGCGTTGTCGTGACGAAACCGCACTTCGAACCTCGCGACATGCTCAACGCTCGCCCGCACCGAGCCGAGAGCGAATGGCGAGACCACGACGAGACTCACGCGCACGCTCGCCGTGTCGGATGAACCAGTGAGCCTGGACGAGCTCGAGGCCGGGCGGAACGTAGGGCTGGCCGTTGCCGGCATCGGGGACCAGGTGGGCGTTGGGCGGGCGGCCGAGGTTGGGCGGATGCGGGTGGTGCGCCTGTCCTTCGTAGCTCATGGCCGTGCGCACACTCTGGCCCACAGCTCGCCAGAGCTATGACCACGAGAGAGAGAGAGAGAGCGACAAGGTGGGGCCGCAACCCAGACCGGCCCGACTCGACGACAGAGCGAGGGCGATTGCAAGGGCTTCCGTGGGTCTGACAGGCTTCTCTACCCAACACGCGTCCCTGCCAGTCCTCCCGAGCAGTCGAGGCGCGACCGAGACGCCGAGGGGATCGCTGCGTCGTTGCTTGTCCTCGCCTGCCTCGCTCTCTCGCGCACAGCCGTCGAGGCCAGGCGTGCACAGAGCCCAAACGCTCTCCAAAAACCTGCCAACCTCACCCGCAACTCGCTCCGACCGCGCAGACCCCGTAACCCGTGAGGCCACCTTCCCCACCACGCACCCCTCGAACAGCGTGCCACACCGCCGCGGGACGATCAGTGATCGACCGTGCGCGCCTCAACCTCTTGCTGCCGTCCGCTCGACCCCCGTGACGTCGGCTTCGGCAGGTGGCCGACGAGCCACGCGGCGAGGAGGAGGCGAGGCGGTCTGGGCGGACCACGGGCAGGGCACGCGCAGGCTGCGTGACCCGCTCCAGAGCCTTCTCGGTGGCGTCTCAGAGCATACGCACCCGCTCCATGCCCGAAGACGAGTGTTGCCGCGGCCGCATCGCCCCGTCGTCGCTGCTTGACTATTCGCGCGGGACGAGCAGCACAACGCTCCTTGCGAGACCCGGCCATGCTGACACGACCGTAATGCCTACACAGATGACCAGCTCGCGCAGCGCCGCTCGGGGCGGCATCCGCAGCAACCCGGACCTCCTCAGCGTCAGCTTCAACCAGGATTCAACGTGCGTCTAGCGCTCGTACCCCTGCTTGTCTGCTTTGCTAGTCCGACGACGACGTGCAGCGCAGGCGAGCTGTCGATGGTGTACAAAGTGACCTGACGCTTCCTGTTCACTCGCAGCTGCATCGCAACTGGCACCCGCAAGGGCTACACCATCACAAACTGCGACCCGTTCGGCAAGGTCTACGGCCGCAGTGCGTCTGTCAGCAAAAGCGCTGCACTCTGTCTACTTGCCAGCCGCCGGATGTCTCAAAAGCTCACCCTTCCTCGCTCCCGCAGGTGATGGCGCAACCTCGATCGTCGAAATGCTTTTCTGCACCTCGCTCGTCGCCCTCGTTGGAGCAGGTGACCGCCCTGCTTCGAGCACACGGAGACTGCAGATCGTCAACACCAAGGTAGGCGCGGGCATCTATTGAAGCGCCTCGCCGAGCCCCATGTTCCCGCCGAACGCGCTCGTAAAATGGGCCCAGCTAAGACACACTTTTCGCACGCAGCGGCAAAGCACCATCTGCGAGCTCACGTTCCCGACGACGATCTTGGCGGTCAAGCTCAACCGGCGACGGCTGGTCGTCGTGCTTGAAGAGCGCATCTACGTCTACGACATTTCCAACATGAAGCTGCTGCACGAGATCGAGACGAGTCCGAATCCGCAAGGTACTCGCTCTGGCCGCTCCTCGGAGGACTCGCGACTGATCACTGCGACACACAGCCATCTGCGCCCTCGCGCCCTCCTCCGAGAACAGCTACCTCGCCTACCCTTCTCCGCTCCCCTCCCCCGCCACGCCCTTCTCCACGGCCCCTCCATCTTCCGCTTCCGGCTCGTCAGGCAATTCGTCCGGCGATGTGCTCCTCTTCGACGCTGTCTCGCTCTCGGTGACCAACATCATCCAGGCGCACAAGGCGCCCGTCGCGCACGTCTCGCTCAACGCGGCAGGTACACTGCTCGCGACGGCGTCCGACAAGGGCACCGTGATCCGCGTCTTTTCCGTGCCCAACGGCGACAAGGTGCACGAGTTCCGGCGCGGGAGCTACCCGGCCAAGATCTTCAGCATCTCGTTCAACGCCGCGAGCACGCTCCTCTGCGTCAGCTCGGACACCGAGACGGTGCACATCTTTAAGCTCGGCAGCGGCGGCGGGGCGGGTGGTGCGAAGGGCGCCAAGGCGGCGAGCGGGCCGGACTGGGGCGAGGAGACGGATCGCTACGGGACGCCTGGGGGCGCGGGCGCAGCAGGGAGGAACGGCGGGAGCGACGCGAGCGGGCAGGCGGGCGGATACGAGGCGCTCATCGAGAGCAAGCGCAACGCCAACCAGGGCGGCGTCGGGTGCGTTGCCTCTTCAGATGCGTTGACGCAGGGCTCGACGCCGTCGAGTTCGTGACTGCGTGAGTAAGGGCGCGTAGCTGACTTTGCACTTCACTCCCCAGCGGCACACTGCGGCGCAAGTCGCTCTCGCTCGGACGCAACCTCGCCGGCTCGGTCGGCGGCTTCCTCCCCGGGGCGGTGACGGGCATGTGGGATCCGCAGCGCGACTTTGCGTACCTCAAGGTGCCGACGTCGGGCGTCAAGAGCGTCGTCGCGCTCTCTGGGTCCGCTTAGCTCTCCTGCCCCACAACTCTCGGCAACACTGACTGCTGCGCATCGTCCCGCAGCTCGTCGCCGCAAGTCATGGTCGTCACGTCCGAAGGCGTCTTCTACTCGTACGCGATCGACCTCGAGAACGGCGGCGAGTGCGTGCTGCAGAAGAGCTACTCGCTTCTCGACGGCATCGGCGACGACAGCAACGGGTGCGTCATTTCAACGGCGTTGCATGAAGCGCATCGATCGTCTGGTGTGCTTCCTCTTTCGAATCTCTACGCTGACACGGGACCACACCCCGGCAGGTCTCCAATGGGCGATTGACCTGTTCAGCCCGGACCCAGCCCGGACTCTGCCCGCATTCCCCGTATTTGCTCCTTCGGTCCCGCAGTATTGTAGTGGTGCATTGTAGTACTCGTGTGGCCCTTCGTGCAGTGCGAGGAAGATACGAGACAGAATCCGGGGAACGCCTCGAGCTTGGTCGAGACGGCGACGCCGGCGTCGCACCCACTCCGCTTCGCACGACAGCTCGCAGGGATGGCGAGTCGCCCTGCCAAGCGTGCACGCGTGCAAGCGAGCACGAGCGCTGCGCCCGCCGCTCCCGCCAAGCCGCGCCGCGAAGCGCTGTTCGCGCCGTTCCGCTCGCTCGGGCATGTGAGCACCGCCGCGCCGTTTGCGCTGCAGAGCCGGGCGAGCAAGTACCTCGAGCAGCCAGCGCTCACGTTCATCACGAGCCTCGGGCGCTCGTGGGCCATGTGGGACGGCCAGTCGATCCGCCTCCTCTTCGTCGGTGCGTCGCCGTCTCGCTTCCGGTGCAGCTGACAAGGGTCCCGAGAGAGCTGACTCGACTGCGAGTATGCAGGGCCCGACATGGGCAAGGAGATCACGAGCCTCGCCGTCCTCAACGAGAGCGTCTTTGCCGCTGCCGGAGACTTTGTCGGGCGCTACGTTCGCGGCAAGGAGGTCGGGCGCTTCGTCGTGGGCTCCAGGGCGAGCTACGCCTCGAGCAGCGACTCGGACAGCGATTCGGACGCGAGTTTGTCGGCTGCGTCGAGCTCGAGTGCCTCGTCCTCCTCGTCCAGCGACTCGGACGACGACGACGACAGCGATGCCACAGCCCCCGAGACCCTCTCGAACCTCCTTCTCTTCGGCAACACCCTGGTCGCTCTTTCCTCGACGGGCAAGCGTCTCTACGTCTGGGACGTTCCGCCCTATGTCAAGCCCGCCTCGCGCGATCCGCTCGCGAACGGCGGCAAAAATGCGGAGGAGGATCCCGAGAACGCAGGGAGTGATACGGACGAGGACGAGGCACAGGAGGAGCGTACGACGCCGTACGCCGTCCTTGAGATGCCGGTCGGGTTCACGGCAACCAAGGTCGTACACCCGGCGAGCTACCTCAACAAGGTAGTCGTCGGCAGTAAGGAGGGCGAGCTGGCGGTGTGGAACGTCCGGACAGGGTGCGTCACAGCGGGACCTTGCGCCCTCGCTCGTCAGCTCACGCACGATTCTGCAGGTCCTGCATCCACACCTTCCCCTCTACCGCCATTTCCGGTGCATCTCCCCCTTCAGCCGTCACCGCCATCTCGCAATCTCCCGCCATCGACGTTCTCGGTGTCGGTCTCGCTTCCGGCGCATGCGTCCTGTTTGACGTGCGCATGGGCGAGATCCTCGGCAAGGTGCGCCTCGATGGCGAGGGCGCCGGCGAAGTTGCGGCAGTCGCGTTCCGCACGGACGACGAGGCACAGACCCTGTCAGTCGCGTCGACCTCGGGTCACATTGCGCTGTTCGATCTGTCGAGCCAGATGCGCTTGCTGCACCTCGTCCGCAACGCGCACGAGGGGCCGGTCGGCGGACTCGAGTGGGTGCCAGGGCAGCCGCTGATGGTTTCGAGCGCGGGAGACAATTCGCTCAAGGTGCGTGAAGCGAGCTTCGCATTTGTTACGCACGCTGATGTCGCTTTCTCGTCGCAGCAATGGCTCCTCGACACGCCCACCTCTGCGCCGCGCCTACTGAAGCAGCGCTCCGGCCACCACGCGCCGCCCCACTTTGTCCGCTACTACGGCGACGACGGCAAGTCACTTTTGACCGCGGCTGCGGACCGCTCGTTGCGCTACACGAGCGTGGTCCGCGACTCTCGCGGATTCGAGCTCTCGCAGGGTATGCTATCTTGGTTCCCGCGTTTGCGCAAGGTCCCGAGCTGACGCTCGAATCTCCGCAGGGTCCATCGCACGGAAAGCGACGCGCCTCGATGTTCGCCCCTCGTCTCTCAAGCTTCCTCTCATCACCTCGCTCTCGTACTCCACCGCTCGTTCGCGGGACTGGGACGACGTCTTGTCCGTCTCGGCCGACGAGTCGCTCGGGCGCTCATGGTCGGTCGAGAACAAGCGCGCAGGCAAGTTCACCCTGCCGACCGATGGCAAGGCGACCGTGTCGGCCGTGACGGCTTGCGGCAACTTTGGCCTCGTCGGCTCGCAGGCGGGCGACGTGCAGCTGTTCAACATGCAGTCGGGCATGAAGCGCAAGACGTTCAAGGTCCCGAATGCGGGTGTGTCGGATGTGCGCGGGCGGCATATCACTGGCGTTGCCACCGACGCCCTGAACCGCATCGTCGTGGTCTCGACGCTCAAGGGCGCCCTCCACGTGCGTTCTTTACCAGGTGTTCTCGAGCTAGATTGCTGACTGGTCTCGCGGCGCAGTTCTTTGACTTCCAGAGCATGAAGCTGCTCTCCACGCTCACGGTCAAGGCTTCCGTCACCTCGATCCTGCTGCAGCGCGACAACGGTCTCCTCGCAACCGTATGCGATGATCTCGTGATCCGCATCATCGACATCGAGACACGCCGAGTCGTCCGTGAACTCGGCGGGCCGCGCGGCCGGATTCTCGACATCGTGCGTCCAGGCTTGAAGCCTTAGGAGGTCGCGCACGCCACTGACGGTCGTCATTCCCTCAGGCCTTCTCTCCCGACTCGCGCTGGGTCATCACGACCTCGCAGGACTCGGTCATCCGCACCTTCGACGTCCCGACCGGCCAGCTCATCGATGCGTTCCGCACCAAGACGGTCGCGACCAGCGTCTCCTTCTCGCCGACAGGCGACTTCCTCGCTTCCACGCACGTCGACAGCGTGGGAATCTACTTGTGGGCGAACCGCGCGCAGTTCGCCGACGTCTCGATGCTCTCGTTTGTCGAGGAGGACGTCCTCGAGGACGTGGCTCTCCCGACTGTGCAGGGTGTCACTGCCGATGCTTGTGCGTCCGCGTCGTCACGCTCCCTCTTTGCTCCGATCTTGACACCTTGTTTTTCGCAGCCCTCTCCGCCCTCACCGCGCCGAGCCGATGGGAAGACATCCAGCCGCACACCACGCCCGATCAGCTCGCCGACTCGCTCCTCACGCTCTCCCTTATGCCGCGATCGCGGTGGCAGACCCTGCTCAACCTCGAGACCATCAAGGCGCGCAATAAGCCGAAGGAGGCGCCGAAGGCTCCCGAGAAGGCGCCCTTCTTCCTACCGACTCTGCCGGGCGTCGACAACCGCTTCGACTTTGGCGTGGCACCGACGTCGAACGGCGATGCCAAGACCAAGCCGGCCCCGGAGAAACGCAAGCTTGACTTTGCGGCCGGATCCCTCGAGACCGACTTTGTCCGACGCATGATGAGCGAGAAGAAGACGGGTACTTGTGCGTCCGCTCATACGCGATCTCACGCATCTCGAGGCTGACCCACTCACCCATGCAGACCAATCCTTCTTCGAGTACCTCAAGGCGCTTTCGCCGTCGGCAGTCGACCTCGAGATCCGCTCGCTCGCCACCATCCCGCACCTCGACGGCTTCCTGCAGGCGATCCTGCAGCGCCTCCGCTCGCACCGCGACTTTGAGGCGTGCCAGACGTTCCTCGCCGTCTTCCTGCGGATCCACGGCGACCTCCTCATCAGCAACTCGGAGACGCGGGGCGCGCTCGAGGCAATCCAGGAGCAGCAGAAGAAGGAGGCCGAGCGCCTCGTGGACCTCACGCACTACAACCTCGGCACACTCGCCTTCCTGCGCGGCGTTGCACTCACGTAGAT
Source organism: Rhodotorula paludigena (assembly GCF_050403205.1). NCBI lineage: Eukaryota > Fungi > Basidiomycota > Microbotryomycetes > Sporidiobolales > Sporidiobolaceae > Rhodotorula > Rhodotorula paludigena. Next base: position 120,193 of record NW_027481401.1, on the reverse strand, counting down.
GCGTTCTCACATCGGAAAGCAATGCAGCCATGCGAGCAAAGAAATGGCAATACACGAGGCAGGTGCGAGCGAGAGCATGCAGGGCAAGATGGAGAACAAGGACATGATGCGAAAGACGAAGGATAGAACAGGGCACACGTGAGGGTATCGAATCTAAGACAGCTGCGCCGTCGTCACCGCATCTTCCGCGTCGAGGAACCGCCGACGGCAGCGACCGTCGCCTTCGCAGCTGCGCTCCCGCCTGCGAGCGCAGCCGCCTCCTTCTCTCGGCGCTTGCGCTCCTTCTTCTCGCGCCTGCGTTCCTTCTCCTCGCGCTCGGCGCGCTCCTCCCGCTCCTTCGCCTCGTCGCACATGCGCTCGAGGCGCTCCCTCCCCGCTTGCGCGCGTGCATCGAACCCGGCACGCAGCGCGGCGTCTTCGGTGCGCCATCGGTCCGTGAGGCGTTGCTTGCAAAGCGAGAGCCAGTCGGCGACGGAGAGCGAGGCGAGCTCGGCTTCGGACGGCGGAGGGAGGAGCGTGAGGAGGGAAGACATGGTGTCGAACGGGTTCGAGGGTGCCGACCAGGGGGCAGTGGGGTCGAGGGCGGGAGGTGCAGGGGGCGGTGTCGGTGCAGAGGAGGGAGCAGAGGTGGAAGGGACAGGCGGAGCGGGCTCGGCGGCCGTGGGCGCCTTGGTCGAAGTGGACGAGGGCGATTTGCTTGGGTGCACCTTGCTCGGCAGCGAGCGTATCGGTCGAGCGGGAGAGACGGTCGGCGTGAGCGGCGAGCGAGTCGAGGAGACGGCGGGCACGGCTGCTGGCGGTGCGGCATTTGACGACGCGGAGGATGCTTGAGCTGTTGATACCGGCTTGGCAGGCGCCGGCTGCTCCACAGTAACCCCCTCCATAGCCTCGTCATCCTCAGGAGCGACCGGCGACGCCTTCGCCTTCCTCCCCTTACCGCTGCTCGTTGTCGCACTCGCCGCCGACGCCGCCGACGCCTTCTTCCCCTTGCTCGCCGCCCGCGTGGGCTTCTTGACCGGCTCGGGCAGCTGCTCGGCGGGTTCAGGCTGCGCCTCGAGCGCCGCGTTGGCGATAGCTGCGAGCTGAGCGATTGAGTCGTCCGCCTCGTCGGCTGGCGCATCGTCCGCCTCGTCGGCTGGCGCATCGTCCGCCTCTGCCTCGGGTTCAGGCTCGACGGTGGTTGCCGCGGCCTTTTTGCCCTTCTTCGCCGGCGCTGTTGAAGCCGACGAGGATGACGCCTTCTTGGGCTTGACCTCAATCTCGACAGAGAAGTCGTAGTCGGCTTTGGGTGCGCGGCTGCGCGACTTGGCCAGTGCGGCAGCTCGAGGCGGAGGAGCGGAAGACACGGTCGTCGAGGCGTTTGAAGCGGCACGAGCGCGGGTCGACCTGCACGGACTACGAATCAGCGAATGCAGGGAATCGCAGAGCGCGAAAGAGACGCACTTGCGAAGGACCGAGACGTCGGCGGCCGGCTCCTCCACGTCCGACTGTGCGGGCGTCGGCGCCTTGCTCTTTGTTGCGCGGGCAGTCTTCTTGCGCCCCGCCGTTGAAGCCTTGCCCTTGCCCTTTGTCGGCTTGGCAGGCGGCTCCGCCTCTTCCTCCGGCTCCTCGACCTCCTGCTCCTCGCCGACAGGCTCTTCCTGCTCGACATCCTCCTCCTCCTCGTCGACGGGGACCTCCTTGGCCTTCTTGCCGCGCGTACTCTTCTTGAGCGCGCCAGCCGAGGCGGTCGTCGATGCCATCGACGCCTTCTTGCCGCCGCGTTTCGGCTTAGGCTGGACCGGCTCGTCGTCCTCGTTCTCCTGCTCCTCCTGCACTTCGGGCGCAGGCTCGTCCTCGACCTCGTCCTCGGGCTCAGCCGCAGCCGTCTTGCGCGATGCGGTGGACGCCTTGCCGCGCTGCTTCTTCGGCGGCGGAGCGGCGGGCTGCGGCGGGGGTGACGGCGCGGCAGAGGCGGTGGGTGCGCGGGAGGCAGGGCGGGAGTCGAGGTCGGGGGCGAGGAAGAAGGGGCACTTCAAGCCGACTTTACGGCGGTGAAGCGCGCTGCGAGTAGAACGAGATGCGTCAACGGGACTGGGCGTGCGGCAAGAGGGCACGCAAGCCTACATAGGGTCGTCGCCGTCTTCCCAGCCTTCGACGGTGCGGCCGCAGTACATGCACGCGCAGCGGTCGGCCGACTCGTCGGTCGAGCCGGGTTGGAAGTACCAGCCAGCGGCAGCGATCTGCGAGGCAAGGCGAGATCGGTGAGTCCGTGAGCATAGCCACCTAGTGCACTGACAGCCGCGCGACTGCAAGAGTGCACGTGGGCTTGAGCAACGGACGCACCTCGTCCCGAGTTGGCACGCCCTCCTCGCCGTTGTGCGGCCACCCGAGGCGGAACGTCTCGCCGCGCACGGCGCGCATCGTTTCTCCGCGCGGGTGCAGGTCGCCGTCGTCGCCCCAGCACTGATCCCACTCTGCGCGGTCCCTCAGCTCGGCCCAGCCCTCGGCCTGGACGGTCGCCCATGCGCAGCGGATGCTCGCCTCTTCGGCGGCGGCCTGGTGGCGGTAGAGCGGGTCCTCGCCCTCCTCCCACTGGCCGACGACTACATCGCAGAGGAAGCAGGTGGTGACGGTCGGGTCGTCGAGGGTCGGGGTCGCGTAGAAGCCCGCCTCGACGAGGCGGTCGGGGTGGATGGACGAGGTCTTTGCGGCGGCGGCGGTGAGCGGGTACGGCCAGTTGAGCGCCTTGGTCGCTGCAGCCTTGCGCGACTTGTGGAAGGTCGCTCGGCGGTTCGGGACGAGGTGCAGCGCCGTCGAGGTGGACGCGGTCGGGGCCATGTTTGGCGAGCGAGCGCGGGCTCTGGCGGGGCGGTCTGCGAGCTCAGAGCGGAACTGGGCGCGTCTCGGGGACTTTAGTAGCGGTGCAGGGCGTAAAGAGCGTTGCGGATGCGAGGGACGGCCGGGTGCAGTTGCGACGAGGTTGAGTGAGCCGAGTCGAGAGACGACTGAGGTGCGCGCGCCGCTGTGCGTCTACGTGGTCCGTGCGAGTGGTCTCGGCTGCTCTTGACACGTCTCTGTGCGGTCGAGCGGCGCCGAAAGACGCGAGTCGGGGAAAGCCAACTCTGCCTCGCCGACGAGCGCGAAGCACCGCGCCCGCAGCTTGACCTCGTCCAACGCTTGCTCGCCCGATCCGGAAGCGCCTAGTTGCAGCTAGTGTGCACATGAGTACGGCGCTCTTGCTTCACGACTGACGGCACTGCCTGCGAACCTCGTCCCGACCCATTTCAACCCTTCGCCGCTACACTCGCCGCGACGCAACGCACAGGTACACAGGCTTGTACTAGACCTGCTGCATGGGCGTCACAACCGTGGCAAAACCGGCTCGGGCATCCTGCCGACCGCCAAGATTCCGTTCCGGATCGATCGCCAACTCTGACTGCGCCGCTTGCTTGTTCGCACCTTGCTCGCACGCCGCGCTCTCGCTCATTCCGGTCTCCTCGAGCCTTGCCATCACTCTTTGCCTCTCTTCTGCGTTCTCGCACTTCCTGGACGCCCGCGCTACCGACTTCACTGGTCCCTGCCGCGCGTACGTTCCCACCGGAACATCCGTCCGCACAAGCCACAGCGAGCCATGTCCGACAGCGGCGAGTGGAGCTACTATGCGTACAAGCCCTCGTACGGGCTGGCGTACATGGGCATCGCTTGCTTCGCCGTCCTCTTCCTCGTCCAGGCCGGCCTTCTCGCGCGATACCGCACCTACTACGTGCGTGACTTTGCCCCGGTCCTCCGCTCCAGGAGGTCGCGTGCTTACTGTCATAGCGTTCAGATGATCCCCTTCCTCATCGGCATGCTCGGCGAAACACTCGGCTACGCGTTCCGGCGCGTCTCGTCCGACCACCTGACAGGCCGTGGAAAAGCACTCGGGTTCTACGTCTGTCAAGAGTCAGTTGCAGCTTTGCAGTGCGAGCGGGGACGGTGCTGATAGTCTACCCTTCCTTGCAGACTCCTGCTCATCCTCTCCCCCGCGTTCATGTGCGCCAGCTACTACAGTAAGTCGGGACGCTTCTTGGGCGGTGCGCCTCGACAGCAACATGACCTTGAGCGCCTCCCGCAGTGTGCTTCGGCCGACTCATCCAGTTCGTCGGCGAGACCTGGACGCCGATCCCGAGCAAATGGGTCACCGCGACTTTCGTCACTGTCGACGTCGTGGTGCGTACGTTCGGCCCGTACTCGCATGCACTGCTGCGCTGACGCCGTTCCCGGCCGCAGTCAATCGTGGTGCAGGGCGCCGGCGGCTCACTCTTTGCGTCCGACGATCCCGACACGTTCAGCAAGGCAAAGCCGATCCTCCTCGTCGGCTTCATCATACAGATCATCGGGCTCGGTCTTTTCAGCATCTTTGCCGGAATCTGTACGTCCGCATCTGCCCAAAGTGCGTTCCACCGCGTACTCACGCATTGGCCCTCGTTCGCGCAGACCATCTGCGTGCACGTCGTGCTGCGGTCCCTCCCGGCGGCTGGACAAAGTGCCTCTACACGCTGTACGCCGGCTGCGTATGTGTACTTGTCCGCGGCATCTTCCGCACGATCGAATTCGGCACAGGCACCGGTGGAGACGAAAAGGGTTACTTGCTGAGCATCGAGGCATGGTTGGTGCGTGACGCCCTTTCGCCTGCTTTCCAAAGCCGAGCCCTTGATTTCGGGGTCTGAAGACGGGCAGCTCAGAACCGGCTGTGCTGACACGCATTCCCACGCAGTACGGCCTCGAGTTTGCGCCCATCCTCCTCGCCGGCATCATCCTCTCGCTATCCTACCCAGGTCGCTACGTGCCCAGCCGGCGGCAGATGCGCAGATCACCCAAGTCTGCCACTTCGGAGACGCTGCCGCTGTCACACTCGGGCAGCAATCCCGTAAAGGAAGCTGCTTGAAGGGTTGACGTTCGCTGTAGACGGGTGGAAGGTTGATGCGTTTCCACAGGCATCATGGCCGTCGACTAGTGCTTCAGTCTCGCACAGCTCTCGGCTCTCGGCTTGCGCTTGCTGTTTCGTATTGCAAGCCGGTCAAGGCGGCGTCCCTTCACTCGTCTCCTCTCAAACGGTCTCCTCTTGGCCGCAATTCCCCAACCCGGATTTTTGGGCGTACAGGAGCTATCCGCGTCCCATGCTGTGTCACACCGTGCGCATGTGCTTGTCGGCGGCTAACACCGGGGAACCACCATTCGAGGATTCGAGGCACGTTGCTGGGATTGTTTCCTCTTGAACCGTCTCCTGCCAAGCGCGAACCCGCGGTTCGGAACTTCCGGCGTACAGGAGTTCACCAAGCCGCTTTATGCTGACGCGACCTACGCTGTGTACACATCTCGCTGCTTTCTCTTTGATTCGTGCGCTACGTCCGCCCACAAGCCCCTCCAGTGCCATGCCCACCAGGATCCCGCTCGACGAGCGCATGCGGCAGGTTCCCGACCAAGCCGTCCTTCCTCGGCACGAGCTCGGCTCTCGCGAGTGGGGCTGGGTCAAAGCAAGTCTGCGTTACCTCCACGACCAGGATCACCCGACGGCGGCGACGTTTGCCGCAATTCTCCAGTACCGCGACTCGGAGGGCGCCACTCCGCTGCAGAAGGAGTTGCATGAGGCGGTCGACGCAGTGCTCGGCCTGACGAGCACCCGGCAAGGCGGCACCACCACGCTGTGGGACGATTTGCGCGCGCCATACTGGCCCCACGTTGTCGCCCGCCACGAAGCGCTTGCGGCCAATAAAGTTCCGTTGCCGTTCGTGCTCAGCCTGCAGCAGATCCTGGCGCGCACACTGGCATGCTTCGCGCATCTCCTCCATCTTCGTGAAGGGTGGAGGCTCTTTGACGAGGATTGGGTCTTTGTGGTGCGTCGCTGGAAGTCCACATCCTCTTTTGCGAGGTCTGACCCGACCACGATGCAGAATCGCGCTGTGCTCCTCCTCCAGGACATCGTGGTGAGCGTCACTCTGCGACCTCGAATCCGCGCGCGTTCTTCTGCCCCGCCGCAGAGCTCACCCCGCTCCCGAGCAGAAGAACGGACCCGACTGGCATGATCTAATCCAGCAGCACTGCACCGCCTCTCGCTCGCTGGGCCACCGCGCCGGCGCGTACACTCCTGGCGGTCGCGCAGCCTCGTCTGCCGGTATTGCCGACACTCTGTTTGCCTAGAATATCGAGTCTCGGAATGCAGCGCCGTCATAGACCGCGGGGAATGTCTCGGAGCGCATGCAAAGCCGTGCGGCGAACCCAGTACTTGCCTTCGTGACGTTGAGAAGGCCAAACTTGAGTGGACAGCAGGTGTTCGCGGGCGTTTCCGCTCAATCACCGCTTAGCTCTCGCCGAGAGCTGGTGGAAAGCAAGACAGCGAGACATAGATGCGTCGCTGCATCGGAAAGTCTAGGTCTACACGAACAGCGTCCTTCCCTTGGTCCGCTCCTTCTCGGCTCGCGCCTTCTCCTGCGCCTGCAAGACCCTCCAGCGGCTCCACAGCTCGTCGCCGTCCATGTACGCGCCCTTGAGCCACCTCCCCGGCTCCTCTCCCCCCTCGGCCTCTTCGTCCCCCCGGCGCACAAACTCGAACGCCGTGCGCGCGTGCAGCACGCGGCGGTTGTCAAACACGACGCACTCGCCCTCGCTCAGCTGGTGCTCAAAGCGCCATTTCCCGTCCTTGTCGTCGCACAGGGCCGCAAACTCGCCGAGCGCGTCGTGCAGGCGCGCGAGGCGCGGCGCGTCGTCCGACGCCGTGTCGGCGTTGCCCGCGTGGCGCGCAATTTGCTGCAGCGGGAGCGGGCCCTGGAACGGGGGCGAGTAGTTGACGGCGTGCAGCGTGTGGGACGAGCCGGGGACGAGCTCGAACGTCGGGCGCACAAAGCGCGTGTGGTGCGGCCCGTTGCGGTACGAGAAGAGCATGGGCTCGGAAGCGAGCGTCGAGAAGGTCGAGGGCGAGTGTGTGTGCAGGTGCGCGGCGAGCGCGTACGTGTCGACAAAGTAGGAGAGGCCGCCGACGACCGACGTGTTTTGCAGCGAATGCAGGAACTGGTACCGAGGCGGGTTGTCAAAATGGCTGTGTGTGCGAGCTTCGTCAGCGACCCGCTTCCCGATAGCGCGGACGCACACTTACGTGAGGTCCATGTGCAGGCCGAGGTCGAGGTTGGTGTAGGCAATGTTGAGGCTGCCCTCGACGGCCTTGACGTCCCACAGGTCGCCGTACCACGTGCGACGGAGAGACCCGATGCGTTCGACGAGGCGGCGCAGCTCGGTGTGGTGTCCCTCGCGCTCGGCGGTGGGCACGCCCGTGAGAAAGACGATGCCGTCCCGGATGAGGGCGTCGAGCGTCGTGGCGAGCGCGGCATCGTCCGAGCGGAAGGCGTCGTACGGCATGCGTACGAGGCTGCGCTCGAGCTGCGCGCGGTCCCACGTTCGTGGCGCGGGGAGGGTGCCCTCGGACCGGGCGTGGTCGGCGTCGCCAAGCATGACGCCGACGAGGAAGTCGACGGGGACGACGCTCAGCTTTGCGCTCGTCGCCGGCATGGTCGCTGACGCCTTCAGCGGGGTGCTCCACTCGGTGACGAGGCAGTCGCCGTGCCCGGGAAGCTTGTGCACGCCATAGCCGATGAGCTTGCCGTCCTGCGGGATGTTGGAGGTGCGGAAGAGGCGCTGCTGGCTCGCGGGGTGGACGTGGTCCGGGTGGATCGATGCATCGCGGAGAAAGAGGTTGGGGAGGGAGAGGGAGCGGGGCTGGTCGGGCGTGCTGGGCGAGACAAAGTGGAGGGTCGTGTTGTGCGCGGGCGAGTGGGGGGTGGTGGTGACGGTCTCGAGCTGGTACTTGCGCGAGCGCGGGCGCAGGACAAAGGGCTGGGGTTTAAGTGTGTCCGCTGCTGTGCTTGCGCTGGCCTGAGCTGGTGGTGGGCGGGCGGAAGCGGTTGGAGGTTGCGCGAGGACAGCGGCAGGGCGGGGCGCAGACGACGACGAGGCGCGGGCGAGGAGTGGCGCTGCTCGCCGGGTGAGGGCCGGTGCTCGCAGTGCGCTCGGCAGCATTCCTGCGGTGTGGGTGAGAGCAGAGAAGAGGGAAGGACCGCGCCGAGATGCGCGGGATCGGGATAGCGACGTAGCCGGACCTCGACCTGCGCCTTCCGAGGACTGCGGCGAGTGTGGGCAGGATCTGCCACGGTGTACTGGGCACTACAAGCCCGCTCTGAGCGCTCCACAGCGTGAGATGCGAGGTGCACCGCCCCGCGTGTGCCCGCTTCCGCGTGTTGGCTCTTCCCAAATGCGCCGCGATGGCCACGTTTGCCAAGCGCTCGTTCGACGCAGCAGCCTACGCAGCAGCGAGACCGTGCCCTGCCTCTCCCTCGCGCTCCGCCCGCTCAGAACGCGCTGACACAAATCCCACCTCTCGCCGAGCAGGTCGTACCCGCCCGCCCTCTTCACGCACATCCTCGCCCATGCAGGCCACGCACAGGGCACCCAGCCTGCTACCCTCCTCGACCTCGGGTGCGGGCCAGGCGTATCGACCTTTGACTGGCTCCCGCTCGACCGCTTCCACCGCATCATCGGCACCGACCCCTCGCAGGGCATGGTCACCGCCGCGAGGGGCATCCTCGAGGACCGCAGGGTCAAGGGCGAAGTGCCCGCCGCAGTCGACGTCCGTTTCGAGGTCGCGCGGGCAGACAACCTCGCCGGCGTTGTCGACGACGACAGCGTAGACCTCGCCGTCGCAGGTGCGCCTTTGCGTACTCTCTCGATCGACGGTGTACGCGCCTGCAGAGCAGTCCTGACTCGTGTGCATCCGGCAGGACAAGCAGCGCACTGGTTCGACGCGCCAGCAACCTTCCGCGAACTCGCTCGCGTCCTCAAGCCCGGCGGAGCTTTCGCCTTCTGGGTGGGCTTTTCCTGCTCTTCGCCACCGCCCACCCAACCCTGACAATTCTTTGCACAGGGCTACGGCGAGTTCTTCTTCCCTGAGCGGCCAGAGCTGTCGGCATTGATCCCCGGCTACTCGGCCGGGACCCTCGGTGCGTCTACTGCTCGACTCTGCGTGTGCAAATCGTCGAGGGACTGTCGGACTGACTGCAGTCGAGCGCATCTGACAGGGCCGTACTGGGAGCAGCCTGGCCGCTCCATCGTCGAGGCGCTCCTCACGCCCATCCCGTTCCCCGTCCCGTCTGCCTCTTCCTCCTCCGCACCCGACGACGCCCTCTCGTCGTTCGACCCCTCGTCCTTCACGCGCTCCTTCTTCCTCCGCCCCGGCGACACCGTCAGCGTCCCGTCGGCCTTCCCGCCCTCGCCCGACCCGCCACTCCCGACCGCCCCAGGCGCTTCCGCGGCGTACCGTCTCGCGCCGTCTGCACTAGCCACCTCGCCCGCGCTCGCAGCGACGACGACGCTCGAGCGCACGCTCCTCCTGCGGCGACAGTGGACGCGCGAACAGCTCGCAGCGTACCTCCGGACCTGGTCCGCTGCGCACTCGTTCAACACCGCGCACTCCGCCTCCCCGCCCTCGCCGGCGGCCTCGTCCGCCTCGAGCACGCCGCAGCGCACGCATGCGCAGGCGGCCGCGTCGAGCGTCATGAAGGTGCGCGAGGGCGAGGCGCGGCAGCGCGGGCTCGGGCAGCGCGAGTCTGACCAGGGCGGCGACGACGTCGACTGCGTCGCGACGTTCCTCGAGCAGCTCGAGCGCGCGGGGCTGAAGCTCGGAGAGGGCGAGACCGTCGAGGTCGCGTGGGAGATGGGCGTCATGATGGGGCGCAAGAAGGACAGGGCGTAGCGTGGGCTGGCCCCCTCTCCACAAACATGCTTCCCTCTCGCAATTTGCAGGACGGACAGTCTCTCAATCACCTCGGATGCACGTGCTGCTTCTCGCAGAACCGGCTCGCTCGTCGCTCAATCCGAGCCCAGCCGGTTCCCGCGTCCCCACCGGTGCTGCGCCTGCCCCGTCCCACTGTTGACGCCCGTCGCGCCAGCCGCGCCCCTTCCCGCCTGCGCCGTCGGAGCCTGTGCCGCTGCTGCCGCCGCCGACGGCGCAGTAGCGCTCCCGCCGCGGAAGGCGGTCCCGAACGCGGAGCGGAAGCCTCCGCCTCCGCCGCCGCCAGTCGTGTGTCCCGCGCCGGAGAAGGCACGGTTCCCGGTGCCAAACGAGGGAGGGACCGTCGGCCCGTTGCCGACAAGGTTGGTGAGGAACTGGGGCGGGGTGAGGAACGAGCGGAGGAGCGGCGGGAGCGTGTTGTTGTTCTGCCGCGGGTAGATCTGCGGGATCTCTTCCGGTGAGTTCACTTCGCGCAGCTTAGGCGGACATGTGAAACATACGACGGCGAGGAAGTAGTAGGCGTGCGCAGCGACCATGCCCGTGAAGCTGCACAGGACGGCACCTGGCCCGCCGTTGAGCAGGTCCATGCCGAGCATCGCGAAGGGGAAGTACGGCGCGGGGAGGGTGAGGATTCCATAGAGGTTGACTCTGCAGTGCAAAGAGCGGTCAGTTGATGATATTTAAGGCGAAAGAGGAGGGACGGACTGGTTGGTTGCGTTTGCTTGCGCCCACTGCAATCCGAGAACAGGTCAGCCCGTTGAGCAGACGTCGTCACTTACCAAGCACACGCACCAAGTGAACGACAGCGAGCATGAACGGCGCAAAGAGGAATGGGGTCTCGAGCGGCGTATTCATGCCCTGCGGAACGCGAGTGCATCAGCCGAACTTGCATGTTCCGAACAGGTTGGCGCGTTGCGTACGATGATCCCGCCGCAGATCAAGATGAAAGCCCAGGCTGTGCGCAGGGGTATCGAGGTGAGCCATTCATTCATCCACTGGAGACGGTGACGCAAGACCCACTCATGTCGGCGGTACGGCGGGCAAAGTGGCCCTCCTCGAGCTCGTTAAGCGAGCGATAGAGCATGATCAAGCTGAACACGAGCTGGATGCCGCCGCCGCCAAAGAGGAAGGGCGCGACGAGGCGGTGGAGCTCCCAGTTTGCGGCGACGCGGTGCGGGATGAAGGCGACGCGGTACGGCGAGACGAGCTGGAGGATCACGGGGAGCGTCACGGCCAGCACACCGCCGACGACGGTGCGCGTGACGGGCGGAATCTTCTTGATCTGCGAGTCCGAGGTGGGGAGGAGCAGCGGTGAGCGAGCGAGGGACGGAGGGCTGAGGCAGCCTGCGCAGGTGAGCCAATGCACGCACCTCGTCCATGCTGCTTCTCGGCAAGAACGGGTCAGGGTGCGAGAGGAGAGAGCGGGAGAGAGGCGGAAGCGAGCCGAACGTCGGACAAAGAGTCTCACGTGGCAACCGTCTACCGAGCTGTGCGATGCAGAGATGCGAGTATGCGAATGCAAGGAATGCGAGTCTGCCGCCCCGGAGAGCGCAGAAGCTAAACGACCCTCTCCCCTCCGGCCTCCTGCGCCTTTCGCCGCATCCGCTCCCACGCCCCGCGCCGCTCTCGCCGGTTTTCCTCTGCCTCGCGGTCTAGCGTCTCCTTGATCGAGGTCCAGTACGACAGCTCCTCCTCTTCCTTGGCGGCGTCGGCCGACGAGACGGACGGCGCTTCCGCCGCGGGTTGCGCGGAGGGCAGCGCCCAAGCGGGGACAGTCGGGCGGTGCGCGTCAAAAACGCCAGGCAAGCGGTGCTGGAGCGCTAGTGCGAGAGATTCGAGCTATTAGAGGAACGGCATCAGCAGAGGGCGGCAAGTCGGCAAATCCGAGGAGTAAGAGCGCACATCGTCGACCCCGAGCCACTTCATCACGCCGTACACGCCCGCAGAAAAGGTCCCGACCGTGAGCAGGGTCGCGATCCCGAGGGCCTTCATCGCGTACACGGCCGGGTTGAACCCGTCGTCGGGCGGTGGCGGCATCTCGGCGCCCTCCTCGTGCAGCTTGTCGAGCTTGTCGAGCTGTGTCGCAAACGCAGTTGACTGTGCCGTCAGGGTGGGATTGGGGAGGAAGTAGGACGAGGCGGCGGGGCGGGAGGAGAGGACCGAGAGGGGTGCAGCGGGTGCAGACGAGACGAAAGAGGGGAGGAAGCGGCGCGGTTTGGGCGGGGTGAGCGAGTTGGGGTGGAGGAAGGAGGACGGCGGTGGCGCCGGTAGAGCAGAGGAGCTCTCGTTCTCGGCAGACGCTGACCGCTGTACCGGTGGAGCGCGAGATGCGGGCGCAGGAGGAGGCGCAGGTGCGGGTGTTGGAGGAGGACGAGAAGGTGCCGCCCGCTTCGGCGGTGCGGGAGGCGGAGCCGCGGCCTCAGACGCCTTTGCACGCTTGAGCAGCTTGCCGCCGCTCCTTCCCGTCACGAGGAGGGTGACGCCGAGCGAGACGAGGAAGACGGTTGCCGCCTTCTTCTGGTCCTCTGGCGACAGCGAGTCCCACAGGCCCTTCTTCGGTGCTGGAGCCGGGTCTGCCGAGCTCATGGTCCGCTCAGATTGTGCTGCAGGCGTGCACAGGTCAGCGGACTCGCGCGCGGATGTCTGCAATCGCTCATCTCCCTCGGCAAGGAGAGACCGGGCGAGAGAGGTAGACGAGCGTGCCGGTGAGGCCCTCACCTGCTGTGACGATCCCAAGTCTCTCAGATGAGCCTACGAGTCGTGTCCGAGCGAATCTGACGCGATTGAGCGGGTTCGGCGGAGTCAGAGAAATGTCCGGCACAGGTTCGACAGCGACAATGTCCTCGTCCACGTCAGAGAGCCGGTCTGAGCGCTCTTGTAAATCGCTGGTATTGATCTTGCACGTCTCTCAAATCTTGAGCTCTCCCTGTGGCGTGCCGCTGCTAGTTCGCCTCGTCGACCGCCTCCATCTCCTGCTCGCGCTAGCTGGCTCGCAACGCTGTCCGAACGCGCGTGGCAGTTTGCGCCCAGCTTCTGAGCTGTAACTTCAGGGCTGCGTGTGCGCTTCGGCCGAGTAACGGGTCCGCGGACCTCCAAGGACCGCTCGACCTCCTGTCCTTCTGCCCGCACCTCCATGTTCCTGCCACGCGTGGCCTGCTTCCTTCCCTCCTTCGCTCGCCTCGTCAACGACATGCGCATCTCGTCGCTTCTGCTACTGAGCGCTGTACCGGCCGCTTGGGCGCAGGTCACGGCGGACCTGTCCGCATCGACGTCCACCGACAGCGATACGACCATCACGCTGACCCGGACGCGGACCGCCACCCTGACTGGCTCGGTCGTGTCCGAGTCGAGCACCGTCGCGAGCACGACGTCGACGAGCCTCGGGCCGCGCCCGACTGCCAATATCACGAATGGCGCAGAGCAGCAGCTCCGGCTCTGGGGCCCGGAGGGAGGCCTCGTGCAGTGCCAGAGACCCTCCTTCGCGCGAGTTGCAGACTATACCCTCGAGCGCTCATCGACATCGCTCACGAACTTTGACGATGCAGCTTCACCGGTCCCGCCGTGCCCAAGTCGTGTGGCGTTTTCGTCACGAACTCGTCGACTTACCTGCAGCAGATCCCGCTCGGCGGCGACTACTCGACCATGACCTCGGGAACGTTCACCTGGATCATTGACGTCCCCGCAGGTCTGAGCCTCGAGGTTCAGATGTGTAAGATGCTCCTCTCGAGCGGTGTTCAGCTGCGTGAACGAGCGAAACCGTCGAGCTGACGCAGAAAGACCGGCTCTCAGGGGTGACGCTCAACGGCGCCGTGCAGCAGTTTACGCTGCACAACTTGATCGTGCAACCGAGCGAGGACAACTCCTGCATCGCGACTGGTCCCGGTACGTTCGGCTTCGCGAAACCGGTCTTTCTCGTGAGACGAGACGTCGGTCTAATCTTCGCTCTTGCGAAACGTACAGGACAGAACACGCAGAGCATTATTTCGTACGCGTCGATGCTCAACGATTCTTACGTATACACTCCGTCAGTCGTCTCCTGCTCGCAGCTCACCTGGTCCAGCTTGAACCCGGTCCTAATGCCCCGCTTCTCTTCTTTGCCTCAGTCCCTCGGCGACAAGTGCACCGTCCAGCGGAGGCGGGACCAACGTGGGGGGTGCGTGATGCCTGTCCTCCCCTCTGCCCGCGCGAGCTTCCGCGCTTACTCAAACCCCCGTTCTCCCTCAGCCATCGCCGGCGGCGTAGTCGGTGGTCTCGGCGGACTCGCCCTACTGATCCTCGTCATCTACCTATACTTCCGCTACCGCGCGCGCGCTCTTGCCCCGCCACCTCCGGACGGCGAGAAGCCAAACGACCCGCAGTACGCCGAAATGGGCGGGCCCACCTACGCACAGATGGTCGCACTTAACTATGCTGGAAGCGCATCGGAGCAGCAGGCGCAGGCGGGTCCGCAACAGTTTACCAAGCCGTCGGGCTTCGCAGCCGAAGCAGTGCGTCGCCGGTTTCTTCTGTTCAGCCTTACGGCAGCATCTCGCTTGAGTTATTCGAGTGTTGACCAATGGTCCGACTCTATACAGATGCCCGCTACCCCTCCTCGCTCGCCGAACCACGGCGGAACGCCCAGCGAGTTTGGCGCAACATCGCCGCGCACGCAGGGAACTGAAGGGCTCGACGACCCGGCTACTTTCCTCTCGCGCAGCACGATGAGTAATGGGGGAAGGAACTAGGGAGCGGGCACAGTGCACGTCTCGCAGCAGTGAGGAGGAGTATTCTAGAACGCGATTCGTGTCTGCTAGGACTACTGGGACATGGTGCAGTATTTTCGACTGCCTGTGCATGCGCTCGTGGTTGCTCTACGTCACGGAGAGCGAGGGGCCGCAAGGCTTCTGCCTCCGCACTGCGCGCGCTGAAGGAAGGAGATAGACGATGCACTCGAGGACCGCGCAAATAAGGCACTCTTGCTCGCTGTGCAGGGCATGCACTACAACCACGGCCACCGTCGAGTAGGCTCGCGGACCTTTTCGATGCGCTGTTGAGGAAAGGAGCCGCGGAGTCAGCGGAGTGTTGAAACCGTTGCGAGCGAGAGGGGCGGAGAAAGCGCACCTCGACGATGACCCATCTGCTCCGTGACCGGACAGTCTCGTCTGGTGGCGGATCGTAGCCAGTCGAGTTGAGCCCGCCATACCAGCTGAAGCTCATCCTGGCCGGCCCGACCTCCTCGTCGTCGTCCTCATCCACCTCGCACGCTTCTGCGACGGAAGGGCCCAGCAGCCGTGCCGTCTCGTGCCCCTGCTCGTCTGACCACCCCCTGCGACTCAAGAACGGCCGCTTCGACTTCGCCCTCGCTCCTGCTTGTCCGCCAAACCACCCAAAGGTGCTTCTCCGCGGACCTTTCCTTCCACCGTTCGCTTCTCCCTCGCTTAGCACGCCCGCCTCTTCCGTCTCGTCGACCTCGTTCAGCTCGCCCAATGCCTCCTTGACAGCCGGGTCGCGCCTCGCCCGTTTCAGGCGGCGCCGCTCGAGCGCTTCGACGCGGTCGAGGCGGCGCATGAGCGCAACGCCCGTCTCCTCAACGTCTTCAGACTGACCGGCATCATCGGCCGCTTGGTGGAGCGGACGCGTGAGTGTGTCGAGCGGGCTGCGAAAGATAATGCCGGAAGAAGGGAGGGACGTCGAAGGCAGCTGCGAGGGTGCGGCGGCGGGTGCGACCTCGGACCGCGAGCGGTGATGGTGGCGCTTGACGACAGGCGCGGCGATGTGCGCAGACCTCGCAGCATGAGGAGGGTGGCTTGTGGGAAAAGGGACTTGAGGGGAGTCCGCCGGCGCGGATCGACGCTCTGCCAGCGGTGGACGAGGGCTGTTAGACGAAACGGAGGTCGAGCCCGTCGACTGCGCTTGCGAAGTCGTCGGCAAGTCCGCTGCAGGTCGGTCAGATGTCGGTCGAGCGGGTTTCGCTTGCTGCGCGTCGTCGCGGACGAGAACAAATTCGTCAAAGACCAGCATCTTCGGCCGTCGACATAGCTCGACCGGTCCTGACGGAATGGAATCTCAGCTTTTCCGTCGCAAGCAGAAGCATCGATGAGGACGCACCTTCTTCGCTTGCGCGCAAACTCTGTGCGAGGTTGTATCCCTGCCCCTTGACGACGGCCCACTGTCGCTCGAACATCTCCTCGCGGAAGGCGGCATCCTTCGAGAACTCGGTCTTAAGCTCGCGCTTGAGGCTGACCCACCAGGTCGGATCCTCGAGCTTGTGCAGAAAGCGTTGGCGAGTCGAAGCCGACCAGGGCTGGCCGATTAGCGAGAGCGGAAGGAACAGCCAGCCGTAGGTGAAGACACGCCAGCCGAGCGGGTGCTGATGCGGGAACGCGAGCGAGTTGTCGATGGCGGCGACATGCATGTGCGGCGCGGCGGGCGAACCGTCGGCGGAGCAGGCGCACGGATGAAGCATGAAGTTGTCGAGACCGCGGTCGCTGTGTTCGGCAAGTCAACGATGAGGTCGGCTGTGAGAAAGCACGGCCACGCACGTGTTGCGCATGAGGAAATCCAGGACGACGAGCTTCTCCAGCTCCTCGCGAAAGCTCCGCATCATCTCTTCCGTCCATTCAAACCCGTCCTCGAGAAGCGCCATGCCGTCCCGAGCGGCGGGCTGCGAGGCGGTGATGTACATTTCGCTGCGCGAGAGTTGCCGCTTCGCCTCGCCGTCGTCGCCATCATCATCGTCTCGCTCCGCTCCAGTGCTGCCGCACAAGCAGAGCAGCGTCAAGGTGAAGCAGCCGCGACGGTGGTGACGTTTCGGTTGCGTATTGCGCTTCTGGTTGCGGGTTGAAGGGTTGACGGGTCGGCCAGGGAAAGGGTGGCGGCGAAAAAAAGCGGAGGCATCTGCGGCAGCAAGGCGTGCGAGTCCACGGAGATGCGCTCAGTTACTGAAGCGGGCCAGTGTGCCACGGCTCGGTATGGACATAAAAAATATACGCACCGGTAAAGCCTTTGAGGAAGACCTGGAAGCTCCCCTCCTTTGCCCTGAGCGGCTCCGCCGTCCGCGCCGCTCGTTCCCGCTCTGCCCAGGCATAGTAGAATGCCGTACTCGAGAGAGCCGCGACCTCGGTTCGGGGGACGATGTTGGTGCCGAGGTGACGGTCGAGGATGGACGCGGCCGACTCGGAGAGGTACGACAAGCCGGGGATGAGGCAGGCCCTGCCGAACGGGATGATGCGCGAGAGAAACTGCCGGTGAACCCATTTTGTGAACTTGGGGTTCAGGGTGCCGTACGGCTCCTCGTCGGCCGGCTTGAAGATGCCGACTGTGTGGCCGTCTCGGTCGCGGGCAAAGTAGGATCCGCTCGAGCCTTTCGAGTTGAGTCGAGGATGCACGACGGCAGTGATGGCGCAGCGGACATCGTCGACAAGCCTATCGCGAGAGTTACCACGAATCAGTGAGGTGGGAATCGGAGCGCAAGCGGCGAACGCACGCCTCGAACTGGTCGTGCGACATGGCCCCCTGGTGGTCGAGCGTCTCAACCACTGCGCCCGTCCCCTTGTCAGGGGGCCTGATCTCCTCCACGGCTCCGCCTCGGTCCATGCCGTTCCTCGGGGCGAAGACGCTGTCGAAAACCTCGACGACCGCATCCTTGTCGAGCGGCGGGTCCTCATCGTCCGCCTCATGACCCTGGGACTCTCTCCCATTACGACGTCCGAAGCGCTCGGCCACGAACGAAGTCCAGCGCTTCAGCAGGAGGTCGAGGTGGTGGGAAGAAGGAGGTTCGGGTCGAGCAAGTGGGGGCGGAGCAGGTGGTGAGGCAGTTGCAGGTGCGCAGGCAGATGTCGGCGAGTGAGAGGGTGCAGCAGGCGGGCTCTGAATCTCGGTGACCACCATTCTGCGCCGACCGCTGGCGAGTTCTCTCGCCTAAACCCTCGAGACGCGAGCGGACGGTTCGGCGACAGCGACCTCGCCGCAGAGTGCGACTTGATAGCTGCGAGCGGAAGCACGACACGTCAGCATGCCTTGCACGTGCTCTCTGAAAAGCACGAGCAATCTCGCGGAGCGTGGCAGGCAGGGAGTGCCTCAACGTACCTGCAGCTGATGAAGAGCGGGACCACCGAGGACGGCGAATTCCGGCTCGGTAGCCTGTAAGAACAAAACTACGCTTTTGGCTGTCAGCCCCACGAGCTGAGAAGCACAAAGAGGCTGGGGCCGAATACAGCACGATGTCGAAAGAGCGAACCGAGCGGAAGGACGACGAGGTTGAGGATGCGTGCGCACCAGCTTGGGGTCCGCACCGTCCTGCAGTGCTACACGGGCTCAGGGGTGCGGAAACTGGCCGCTTGAAAGTGGCAGCTCGGGGTTGAACGCCCTACGACGAAGGCACGCGCATCTCGCTCGACCGCTACTTCAACGCCAAGTCCGACTAATTAGGCTTTGCAGGCGCATACTAGAGCACAACAAGGGGTAACAGCAACAGCCCATCACTGTACAGACTCCGACCGCCGGTCTGCGAGCGCCTCACTCGAACAGCTCGCTCACCGTCATCCGCCCCTCCATCTTGACACTCGTGCTCTGCCTCCTCTTCCTCCCCGCCGCCGCCGAGGCCGCACCGACCGTCCCGTACTTCCTCCCTGCGCCTGCGAGCGCCGGGCTAGGCTGCGCCGGCTGCGATTTGGCAAGCGTGGGCGGCAGGAGCGGCGCGTCGTCTTCTGGGCGGAGGGCCGCCGAGCGGGACAGGGTCGTCGTGGAGGTTGCGGCGGCGGAGCGCGAGAAGAGCGGTGCGCTGGAAGTGGCGGGCGTGTCGTGCGCGGGGTGGACGACGAGCTGAGGAGGTGGAGGCGGAGCCGCCAGCGGGGCAGCTGTCGCGCGAGGCGGCTGCGCCGAGCGCGGAGCAGATGCACCGAGTGCATCGGCGATCTGAGGCCGGGATACGCGCGAGCGAGCGGCGGGTGCTGGCCCGGGTGGCGCGAGAGTCGAAGCGGCGAGGGAAAAGGCGGGTGCGGAGGGAGCGGAGACGGCGCGGTACGAGTTGAGCTCGTCATCGAGGGCGGCAACGCGCTGGTTTGCTGCGGCGAGGGAGGAAAGCGTAGCAAGGTGTTTCTGCGAGAAGGAGCAACTCGTGAGTGCCGGACCTGACGAAACAAAGTAGGCGACAACGCACCTTGCGACTCTCGGCGAGCTCTTCCCGGATCATGGCCACGTGCCGGATCTTCTGGTTCTGATTGCCGTGCCCGACAAGTTCCGAGTTTTGCGCGATGAGCTCCTGCGCCTCGGCCTCGGACGCAGCGTTGAGCCGGGCGAGGTGGTCGATGGTGTTCTGCAGTGCATCGTTGGCGGCAAGCAGAGGCGTGAGGGTCGTGATCTCGTTGTTGAGACTGCGAGAAGCATTGTCAGTCGATCTTTGATTGACGAAGAGGAGCCAGAGTCTTCAGGCAGAACGAACCTCTCGACCTCCTCCTTCAGGGCGCCCTCGCTCGCCCTCGTCTGCGCCAGGATGCCCACGACCCTTCGCTTCTCGGCCCGCTCGCGCTCGACGTCCCTCTTCGCATCAGCAACGAGCCGCTTCTGCTCCTCGATCTCGCCCTCGAACTGCTCGGCTTCGTCCGCGCGGCGCTGCTCGAGCGCGGCGAGGTCCGATTCGAGCGAGATGATGTGCGCGGATGACGTTGCGAGTTCGTCGCGGGCGGAGGAGAGGGATACCTCCGAGGCGGCGAGGAGGGCTTCGAGGCGAGGGATCTCGTCGTTGACGGCGACGTCCAGCCTGCGTTCAAGACGTGTGAGTTGGCGGGGCGGGAGCGACCAGGAGCAGGAACACGACACGACGCACTCGCCCTCGACGACCTCGTAGTCGCGCAGCAGCGCCTTGCGCTCGTGCGCCCACGCCTTCTCTCGGCGCTTCTCCCACTCTGCCCTCACGCCGTCCCACTCGCGCTCGAGCGCCTGCTCTTGCTCCCCTCGCTCAACCTCGTCCCTCAGCGCCGCAACCTCGCGCGCGTCGGCCCTCGCGCGCTGGCGCCACTCCTTCTCGTCCCTCGCCGGCCCGACAACAAGCTCGCGCTCCGCGCGCCACGCCTCGCGGATCGCCCACTCGCGGCTCTCGGCCTCTTTGCGCTCTTCGTCCGCGCGCGCGAGGCGCTCCTCGAGGTCGCGCGCGTACTCGCCCAGGCTCGCGACGACGGCCTTGCGGTCTTCGAGCGCGCGAGAGAGGCGGACGTTGCGCAGCCGCGCGGTGGCGAGCTCCTCGACGCGCGCGAGGGCCGCTTCGTCGCGCGCCGAGCGGACCGCCGCCGACGCGAGAGAGGCCTGCTCTTCGCGCCCGAGGCGCTCGCGACGCGCGATGCGCGCCCAGTCGTCGCGCTCGTCTTCGGCGGCTTGGGCGCGGACGAGGAGGGCGTCGCGCTCGGTAGTGAGCGAGGCGAGCTCGGCGTCCTTCTTGGCGAGAGAGGCGGTGTGCTGCGAGGTGAGGGTCGCGAGCTTGGCCTGGAGGGAGGGAAGCGTCGACTCGTACTTTGCCGTGAGGGCCGTCGAGCGTGAGAGCTTTGACGTGAGGTGTCCTGCACAGTGTGTGACAGTCGAGCGAGTCGGCGGAAAGACAAGAGGAACGGGTCAGCAATGTGCGCGGAAGGGGTCGCTCCATGGAAGGGGACGAACGATTCTCCGACTTGAGCGTCTCTCGCTCCTTTGCGCCCTCGTCTCGCTCCTTGCGCCACTCGGTGCGGGCCTCTTCGAGCTTGTCGACCTTTGCGCGCAGCTTGGCGAGGTCCTTCTCGTGCGAAGCGGTCAGGCGAGCGCGCAGATCTTCGAGCTGGAGCGACGTGGGTAAGTTCAGCAACGCGAAGTATGCACGCGTAGAAAGAGAACGCGCCTGCTGCTTGTGGCGCTCGCGGTCAAGCGAGCTGCCGGCCGCGAGAGCGCTCGTTGTCCTCGCGCGAGGCTTTGCGTTCTCCTTGTCAGCTGCTTCGGTGTACAGTCCGAATGTGTCTGCGGGACGTCGTTGTGCGTCAGAGGCGGGAGCTCCGGGTGAGGGGCACAAGGAGGAGCGGACCTGGTTTGTTTGGATCGCAGTCGGCCCCGAAGCGGGAAGCGCGTTCGAGCATTGCGCCCTTCTTGTAGAGCTGCTGGGGCGAGTGCGGGTCGTAGGCTCCTGGCGGAGGGATCGAGTCGGGGGCTGTGTGCGACGAGGGGGCGAATGCATGTTGAGCGACGGGGACGAGCAGGGAGAAGAGCGACGCAGGGGAGAGGAGGACGCACGGCGGTCTGTGAATCGCTTTGCCTTTGGGAACTGCATGCTCGCACTCGACTCGACTCGGTCCCTAAGTTGCAGCGAGGTGCGCGAGAAGCGGCGCCGCTTTCGCTGCGTTCCGCGTCGAGGCGCGCCAGGTTCATCGCTCGCGCTTCCCTTCACCGCTGGTCTCCTGCGCTGCGCTCGACTCGACTGTGTTGTGCCGTACAGCTACACGAGCTACCCGGCCTGCCTCGCCCGCACCCACCACACCCGCCATGGTGACCGTCCGCGGCGACCTCGCAGCCTGGCTCTCGCGCGAGTGGCTCTCGAGCCGCAACTTGCACGGCGCCGACCTCCCCGAGTCCACCGGCGAGTGCGACCCGCACCGCGCACAGCTCGTCACCGTGCGTCTCCCCTCCCCACTCAACCCTCCTCGACTTACGCGACTGACCAACATTGACCTCGGGTGCTCATACACATGCAGGCGACGGGCCTGACTGATGGCGACGACGGCGACAAGCTGCTCTGGTGCGAGCTCAGCGACGGCGACCTCTGGATCGACGCCTGCATCTCCACCACCGTCGTCGACCACTACAACGCGTCCGTCCCTCGCTCCAGCCCCTGTTGCAGCATAACCCTGATCCTCTAACGCTGCCTTGCAGGACCACCGCCATCCCCTTCACCGCTTCCTCCCGCTCAAAGTGCCTCTTCGCCCTCCTCTCGTGGCGCTTTGTCCTCGCGCGCCCGCCCGTCCCGCAGCGCACCTCGCCCTCGAAGCGCCGCGCCGCCGCCGCCTCGGCCTCAGCCGCGAGCGAGCCCAAGGTCGAGCTCCTGTCTCGCCGGGTCTGTCTCCGGGTCGACGCGTTCAAGCACCATGCGCTCGGCGAAGGGTCGCTTGTCAACGAGCGCATGAAGCCGTTCCGCCGTACTGCGCCGGGCGCAAACGGCGCAAACGCCGTCTCGAAAGAGGACGAGGAGCGCGTCATGTGGGTGCGCAGGGTGGAGGAAGCGGGCGGAGTGCAGCAGAAGAAGGAGGAGAACAAGGACGAGCAGGTCACCTACGTTACCGACGTGCGCGTCCTCCCAGAAACCCTTGCCGTCGCTTCTATGCTCACTTGCGTCCCATGCAGCTTCCCGCCGACCCGGCACTCCGCCTCGCTCCGCGCGCATCCAGCGTCGCCGCCGCTGCTCCCCCTCCTCCTCCATCCGCCTCCGCCGGCCCGTCCACGCGCGCGCCCATCGCGCGCTCCGACCCTCGTCTCCCGCCTTACAGCCCGCACCCGTCCTGGCCCGCAGACGACGCGCCGCTGGTGTCCGCGCCGAGCCGCGAGGACATGCAGGCGTGTTTGCGGCGCGCCAGGCAGGAGAAGCTTGCGAAGGCCGGGCGCGGGAATGCCGATGACGCGGCTGCGACGAGTAGGGCGGCTGCTCCGCTGCGAAACGTCGCGCCTGTCGCTGGCGGGTCTCGGTCGTCGCCACCGACGACAACGAAGGAGGAGGGGGCGACGCCGGGCGCGTGGCAGCCAGCACCCGTCGACTCCGCAGCGATGCAGGCCTGTCTCGCCGCGGCCAAAGCCAAGGCTGAGACCAGGCCTCGGCTGGGCTCGGAACCCGCGACTCCCGCTGCGCCCGCGGACCGCAGCGTGCAGCCTGCGCCAGCCTCTGCGCCCTCGGCTTCGTTTGCGGCCGCGTTCGTCGGCCAGGATCAAGACGCCTTGCGCGCGACGCTCACTGCGGCGAGGGACAACGCGCGGGTAGCGAAGCAGCGCGCCTCGCTGGCGACTACTGCCGCTCTCTCGGCGACGAGCTCGCCGAGTTCGACGGCTGCGCCGGGCAGGAAACGGCCCTGCGAGTCGGCACCGGCGGAAGTCGGTGCGTGGAGCAGCGCGGCGGCGCTCCTCGTGCGAGACGTCTCGACTGCACCTGCTGGCCCCTCGAACCCGGCGATGACGGCGCTGAACGAGCCGTCTCTGCCCATCCCGCGCGAGACTCGCGAAGACTCAATCCTCTCGCAGGCCCTCGATGGCGACGAGCACATGCATTACGCAGCGTCGACTTGCCCACCCTCGTCTCCGCCGCCCTCGTTGCCGCAGAAGAGCCCCGCGCAACGCACCGAATCTCCCGCTGCGACTCTACCCCTCGCGCGATCCAGCCCGCCCACACAGCGCACGTCTCCCGCCCCTATCAACTCAGCGCATTCTTCTCCGCCCGCTTCGTCTGCGCAGACGGCGCGCGCGCGCGAGCAGTCGCGCTCGCCTGCCCCGCCGCCCTCGTCCCTCCCCGCCCTGCCAATCTTCGACGAGGACGATGCCGACTCCGTCACCGGACTGGACGAGGACGGCGCTGGCGCAATGATCCAGCAAGCGCAGGACGCAGCGAGGAAGACAAAGGGCTGGCCGGAGAGCGCCGTCAAGGCCTTTGCTCCGGCTCCGGCCAGACCGGCTGCCACGCGCCCTCCGGCAGCAACGAAGCGCGCTCCAGCACCGGCGCAGGCGCAGGCGGACGAGCGCGCGGGGAAGCGGGTCAAGCTCAGGCATGCGCTGCAGCAGCAGCGCGACGACAACGAGGAGGCGCTGCGCGGGGACGAGCGCCCGACGACGACGACGACGCTCGTGCCGAGGCGCACGCCGCTCATCCCGCTCGACGTGTGGGACTTTGACGCGTGGAAGCGGAGCCGACAGAACAGGAGGACGACGATGTAGACGTTTGCGGAGGCTGCAACGTCTGTTGAGCATGTGCTCGCGTGCTGAGAGGAGAGCAGGGGCGGACGGACCGGACGATCCGCGGCGTGTTCTCATCCGCTCTTGTGTAGCTGCACATGGTTGGCTCAGGCCAGCTTCGCTGCGTAAAGCGACCCGGACGTGCCATGCGCGATTCAAGCCATCCCGCTGCTCCTACCGTCGTGCCGGCGAGGACAGTCACGTACTCCTCATTGCGCAAGTCCGAGCGAGTGAGCGAGATATCCGCTTCATCACGAGCGTCAGGCTCACGGGTTGGGCCAGAACAGCGGGTCGAGCAGTAGCAGCAGCGACGAGGACTACGCTTCCGCTCGTCGGCCTTCTCAAGCGCGACAAGAACGGGCTCAGGGCGGCGGACACGGCACTTGGGTCGTCGTCTTGTGTGCGTCGCGCCGCTCTCAGTTTCAACGTACTGCTCTGCTGACTGGACAGTCATAGTCCTTGTTGTCGGTGTGGTCGCCGTTGGTGCAGGAGTCTACCTCGTCTTCTTTCGACAAGACTCGACCGTCAAGGACAGTAGCTCGACCCCTTTGACGAATGCGGTCGCAGCCACTACATCAACCCGATCAGGGGATATAACCGCCACGACAGCGGAGAAGACGTCTGCGGTGCCGAGCACTGGGATTGCTTCCGCGCAGACCACATTGGCTTCCGCGACTTCGGCAGGGCCGGCTGAAACGACGGCGTCTGCAGATGGTTCCGAGGCATCATCAGAGGCGAAGTCTGACACAGCGGACCAGTCGGTCCTAAGAGAGCAAGGCATCAGCACGTTTCTCGGCAGGAATGAGGGCGCCATTGCTTCATGGTACCACACAAATTCGGGGACGGACAGCACGAATGGTGAGACCGTCGCTTCAGATCACCGCACTGCTGCGGTACTGACTAGCGCCCCTCGCAGGTCGTTCTTGGTGCGAGTTTCCATGTGCGTCTCGCATTCCGGGCTTTCGAGCATCCGGTTCTTCCGCCTTGCCGACCTGACCTAGTCGACTCGCTTTTGTAGACAATGACTCGGTCCCGGGATTCGCACCCTCGCTCAAGACGATGCTCTCGTCGTTCGGGGACGACGCAGCCAAGGCGAAGGAAGGCTTCTGCGGCCTTGAAGCACGCGTTTACTCGCCCAAGACAGACAAGACCCTCACGATGTACATTGCCGACGCGTTTGACGACACGTGGGTGAGGACGCCGAGCAGCATCGACGTGATTTACGACTCGGTGCGCTTCGAACCTCTTGCGCGAGCGAAGTGCTTGCATCACTCAGGGTGATTGCGGACCGTGCAGTTTGCCGACATTTTCGGATCGACGACGGACAACAAGGACGACGTCGTCAAGGCGTGCTGGTGGGAGCTGACGGGAGGGAGAGAGGAAAAGTGCGTCGGCTGCCTATCTGCCCCCTCTCGGCTGTAGAGCCCTCGGTAAGCAACCACTGACGTCTTGTTTACACGTCTAGGTACACGTACAAGGGCGTTGGTGTTGGTTGATCGCGCCACAACGCCGTTTCTCGTGATCAAAGCGGTTCCGTAGCGCCCGCTCAGCTGTCTGAGGCAAACTCAGGAGCGTTTCAGGTGTTTGTACTGTCTGATATTGCTACAGTTGACCGTTGCAAGAAAAGCGTGATAGGATCGAGTGCAGCATGCGAGGTGGTGCGAGACGAGGGCAAGTCTAGAGGTCGACGGCCGGCTCGTCCGACGCCTTGTGGTGGTCGTCCGCGCCGGGCACGACGTCCAGCTGTCGTCGCAAGCAGTGAGCATCGCTATTCCTGAAGAGTCGGATTGAAGGTCACGCACCTCGTCCAGCTGCTCGAGCGACTCCTTGATGGTCGCGAGCATCTTGTCGAGCTGCTCGTCCGTGATGACCAAGGGTGGAGCGAGGCGGATGCTGCGTGGTCAAGGACGAGAACGTGAGCATTCGGCCTTTGCTCTGCTCTGGATGTTTGACAGAGGAATCAGCACGCACATGTTGACGTGCGTCGGCTTGGCGAGCAAGCCCTTGCTCTTCATGACGAGACACAAGTCCCACGCCGTCCTCCCCTTGGCGCTCTTCCCCTGGTCGATGACGATGGCGTTGAGCAAGCCCTTGCCGCGGACCTCGCTGATCCACCCGCCGGCCGGGCCGACGCCCTGCAGGTCGCGCAGGCCGGCGCGCATCTTTTCGCCGAGGCGCTGCGCACGCGCGGCGAGGTCCTCCGAGACGATGACTTCGAGCGCGGCGCGGCCAACGGCGCACGCAAGGGGGTTCTACGCGATCACGAAACGGGTCAGACGATAAGCCTGTGAGAGCAAGGGGAGAAACAACGTACACCGCCGTACGTCGAACCGTGCTCGCCCGGCCGGATGGTGAGGAGGACGTCCTTACGCGACAGAACGGCCGAGACGGGGTAGACGCCGCCGGAAAGGGCCTTGCCGAGGAGGACCATGTCGGGCTTGACGTTCGGGTTGTGCTGGTAGCAGAGGAGCTTGCCCGTGCGCGCGAGACCCTGTGTGTACAATGACCGTGAGTCGCAACACCCGAGTGCGGGATAGGGCGGCGAGACGTACGGTCTGGATCTCGTCGCAGATGAGGAGGACGTTGTGCTTCTTGCAGAGCGCCTGCACCTTCTCGAGGTAGTCCTCATCCGGCACGACAATGCTGTGAGTTTGAACAAGAGTCGCAAACCGTGAGCACGCCCGTGCCGAAACTCAGCGATTCCCTGCGAGCAGACTCACCCTGCCTCTCCCTGAATCGGCTCGACGAGGAACGCCGCAACGTTCTTGCCGTGGCGGTCGAGAACGCGCTCGAGCGCCGCGACGTCGTTGTACGGGATGCGGCCCTCGTCGCCCATGTCGGGGCCGAACGGACCCGTGAGCGGGACGAACGGGCCGAAGTCGTTGGTCGACTCGGGGTCCGTCGACATCGAGATGACGCCGATGCTGTGCGAGAGACCAGCTGGCATCAGCAGCCATCGTATGCGAGTACAGCGCTGATCGGACAGAGCGGAACGAGACGCACGTCCTGCCGTGGAAGTTGTTCTCGGCAGAGAGGACAATCGCCTTGTCCTTCTCGACGCCCTTGACCTTGTACGCCCACTTGCGCGCAAGCTTGATGGCCGTCTCGACGGCCTCGGCACCCGTGTTCATCATGAGCGCCATCTCGAAGCCGGTGAGCTGCAGCAGTGCGGGTCGATTAGCGATGTGTACTGCGCAACGGTGCGCACGACCCGAGATCCTGCACTACGACATGCAGGGGCTCAGACGAATGCAGCGAAGTGCCAACACACCTCGGTGAGGTACTTGGAGAACGGGCCGAGCGAAGAAGTGTGGAAAGCGCGGGACGAGAGCGTGAGCTTCTGCGCCTGCTCCGTCAATGCCTTGACGATGTGCGGGTGGCAGTGACCCTGGTTGACGGCGCTGTCAACAGTTGAGTAGTGTCAGCTCCGGCAGCATGGCGGCGATACAGGAGCGGGACGCACGAGTAGGCGGACAGGCAGTCGAGGTATTCGTTGCCCTGTGACCAAGACCAGTGTCAGCGTTCGCGCTTGACAAGCACGCTCCACAACACTGCCTGTGTGACTAGGCGCGCTTTGAGCGAGCCAGACGAAGCGCGCGGAACGCACCTCAGGGTCCCAGACCCTCGCGCCCTCGGCGCGCTCGAAGACGATGGGTAGCGGGTGGTAGCTGTGGCGCGAGATACAAGTGTCAGTACGATGTGGGCAGTGCGCGCGTGACTGCTAGAGGACGACGGAGCGTCGCGAGGGAGCTATCTCGAAGACAAGTGCATGAAGGCATCGGCGTCACCACGCCTGCCTGGCCCACGGAGCGCAAACGCGCCACCATGTCTTATCGAGAGCGGACCGCATAGCCACCGCCGTCCCACGACGTTCTGAGCGTGGTCGCACGAGTCCGAGTGGGGGAGTCCACCTCGTCGTCGGCCTTGCCGCCTTCGAGAGGGCCGCCCACGGAGTGCACAGCTCGCACTGGACAGCCACAGGTCGAGTGGACGCACTTGTGGGCCGAGTACTCCTCCTCGAGCGCGATCGCCTCTTGGCTCGACACGGTGGCGGACGCCTTTGCCGCCGCAGCGGGGGCAGGCGCGAGGCCGAGGCTGGCAAAGGCGTTGTTGATCGACTGGCGCACGGCAGACATGCTCTTCCGGAAGCTTCGTGGTGAGGCGAGTGGAGAGGCACGAGGTCACGCCCATCTCCTCGCGACAAGCGACGGCCTGCCGCCGCATCAGGGGAGGCGCCAAGAAAGCCAGGGCGCAGTTGCAGCTCCACCCACCGACTCAGGCAATCCGCCGCCGCAGCCGCTGCACCACCTCGCGCATCCGCCGCGGCGCATCGTCGTCCTCTCCCGCCGCTCGCGACACGACCAGCCCGTCCATCTCGTCCTCTCCCCCGCCTCCCTCGTCTCGCTGCGTCTCGTCCACTTCGGTCCGCTGCGACTCGAACGCATCTTCCTCCGCCCCGTCGTCCGCGCCAGAGGGAGCCGCGCCGATCAGGCCCGCCGAAGACGCGAGGAGCTCGCTCTGCGCCGCGCGCTGCTCGTCGTGCAGCTGCGCGAGCTGCTCGAGCGCGTCGAGGATCGGGCCGAGGGAGGACGACAGCGGGGTCGGTTCGCTTGCGAGAACCGCAAGTACGAGCTCTTCGTTTGTCGGCGAGTCGAGGATCGAGAGCCCGAGAACGAGGCGGAGGAAGCCCGTGATCGAGTGATGGTAGATCTGCAGGCGAGCGGAATCAGCACGATTGCACGCATCTTCAGCGCGCGCGCGCGATTCTGACGCACCGAGTTGGGTGCATCCTCGAGCGGGTCGAGGGCAAGTTGCGCGAGTACGCCAATCACCGTCGTTGCCGGCTCGTCCGCCTGCGCCTCTACGCAGTGGCAGCGCAGAGCGCACTTGCGCTTGCCGTGACACGTCAGATCAGTGCCTGCATCACATAGCGCGTCGGTAAGCGCGCACGAACCGGAGGTGAAGGAGTGAATCGCCACGCACGCAGTTCGCGCACTCGCAGCTTGAAGGCCTCGTCTGCCGACTCGGCCAAGTTGGCGAGCACGCCCATCGCGAGCGACATGACGTCCCACAGCGCCGCAGCTGCTCCCACACCGCTGTTTGCCCCGCTCGCCTCCTCGCCTGCGCGCGATCCGTTGTCGGCGCTCGAGCTCGATGGCGCGGCCGAGTCGCCTTCGTCCTCCTCCTTGATCACCGCTGCGCGCCTGACTGTGATCGTCGTGCCCTGGACGTCCTCCTTCGCGTGTCGGCGGCATGCGAGCACGATGCGCACGAGCACCGCGACGAGCTCTGCGCCGTGCGTCGGCGACGCGGACGAGCGGTCAACGAGCGCAAGGCCCCAGCTCGACTCGGTCGTCAGGCCAAAGAGGATGCCCAGTGCGGCGGTGAGCGTGCCGAGTGCCTCTTGCTGCGTCGCGCGATCCTGCTGAGCAGAGTCGGGCCCGTCGAGCGCGAGGAGGAAGGCGACGAGCGTGAGGTGCGTGAGGGCGTGGGCGAGAGACGGGAGGAGCGAGGGCATCGAGATGAGGTGGAACGCGTAGGGCGTAGCTAGCGAGGTGGCCTCGAAGATGGCGAGGCAGCTCGACAAAGTCACGAGGGAGAAGGACGGGACTGTCGAACTAGGCGGAGGGAGAAGGTCCTGCGCATGCTGGCGTAAGCTGAGTAAGACGAGGCAAGCAGAGCGGCAGAACGCACCAGGCCAGTCTCGTACTTCTGCAGCCGTTCGTCGACGGCGCTGCACTCGTCGAGGAAGACTTGCACGACCTTGTCGAACAGTCCCGACGCGCAGAGTAGGTGCTGCGGCTGGAAGATGGTTCTCGGAACGAAAGTGGCGATGGAGCGTGTGATGACGAGGACGAGGGTGCGAAGGCTGACGGGCTGGGATGTCGACGAGGGGAAGAGATCCGCAGCGTCGATGAGATTGCGTAGCGACTGGAGCTGCCCGGGCGAAGATGTGTCAGCACAGGTGCCAAGGGAAGAGCAAGAGCTCAACAATCGAGACGCGCATGCCTCGCGTCCCCTCTCAGCACCTTCTTCCCTCGCATCCTCCCGCCCGCCGCCTGCTCCTCGTCTCCCGCCTCGTCCTTCGCCTTCGCCTTCCCAACCTCCTCCTCAACCCAGTCGCGCTGTCCGAGCTCAATCAGCAGCTCGAGCAGGTCGCTGCGCTCGTCGACCTCAGCAGCCGCCGCGCCCGCTGCCTTCCTCGGGCTCGACGACCAACCCGCCGAAGAGCTCGTCATCTGTGAGTCGTCTCCCGCGCTCTGTGTCCGCGCGAGAGCGGCTGCTGCAGAGCCCTGCGAGTCGCCAGTCCCGTCGACGGCAGACGGTGCCCGCTTGGCCCGCTCGCGCGAGACGTCGCTCGGCGAGAGACGGAAGAGCGGCTCTGCGAGGCGCTGGTCGCGCACGAGGAGAGCCAGGAGCGTTGCAAACGCCGTGTCGAGTACGCGGTCAGGTGCGAGGTGCTCAGCGGGATGGTCTGCTTCAGGCGGCGAGGGGGAATAGCTGGCGAGGCGCAGGGCAAGGTAGATCGACTCGGCTTCGCCCGAGGCTTTGAGGCGGCGGAGCCAGTCGCGCGACTGGAGCTTTTCGAGCAAGTCGAGGGCGCTGTGCGCACATGTGAGCGACGGTCAGTAAGGCCGCCTCACGGCGAAAGATCGGCAGAACCAGCTTGTGACGAGCCGGTCCGTCGCCCAGCTGGAGTCGTGCCCAACGCACCTCGCCCTCGCCGCGCTCCTGTCCCCATCTGCGCCTGCCCTCAGCCCCTCGAGCACCCAGCCGAGCTCGTCGTTCCACCGCTTGCCCTCGCCCTGTTTCCTCAGCACGCCCCCACCGACGACGCGCGCGCCGCGGTCCTGCGAGTCGTGCTCCTCGCTGTCGACGAGCGACTCCTCTGCGTCGATGCCCCACCGCTGCCGCAGCGAAGCGTAGGTTTCGCGCGCGGCGGGCGGCGGAGCAGCACCGGCGGTGTTAGTCGACGAGGTGCGCGAGCCGATCGTGCGGCGCGAGAGTGACGGCGGGAGCGAAGGAAGGCGGTGTTCCGGTGCAGAAGACGTCGAGGCGGACGAGGGAGGAGCAGCCTCTGCGGCTGGGCGGAAGAACGCTTCTTCCTCGACATCGCGACGCAGCGTGCGCGCGCCGCCGGCATACGTGCGCGTACCGCCTGCGCCGAGCCCGGTACCGAAGGCGGGTGCGGGAGGAGCGAACGGCATGGGGCGGTAGGAGGACCCGAGAGCTGGGCCCATCCCGCCTGAAGGGAGACGAGCGGGGCCAGGTCGAGCGGGACTGGGACTCGCCTCGCGGCTGGGAGCGAATGGCGCAAGGCGAGAGGGCGAGCCGAGCGTCGGCTGAGAGAAGGCAGCGCTGAGAGCGGGTCGCTGCGGCGAGCGAGCCGGGGACGAGAGGGGCGAAGAGGAGATGTTGGGCTGGGAGAGGGCGCGATCGAGGGCATTCCGGGTGCTATCGCGCGATGGCGAGGGGATTTCTGTACACGAGAAGGATCCCGGCACCAGTCAACGTCGCTGCCCGTATCAAGCGACCTGACTGAAGCAGTTCTCTCGACGCACCTGCGTGACCCTCCCGCTCCTCCTCGATGGCTGCCGGTTCTTGTGCGCCCCTCCGCCGCCCAAGCATCACCGCCCTCAGTCCGCCACCCATCGCCGATCCTGCGGGGGCGGCAGCCGCAGCAGCAGTCGCGGCAGTCGAGTTGCTCTCGCTGCGCCTGAGCCGCGTGCGCCCATCCTGCTTCGCTCCCTCTGCAACCGACGCACCGGCGGGCGCAGCGCTGAAGCGCGAAAAGATGGCGCTGAGATCTTTGGCCGGGCTGGGTGGACGGACGGGCTTGGCGGGTGCAGGAGCGGGAGAGGGCGCGGGAGCCTTTGCGGCGGGAGAGGCAGCCGTGGTGGAGCGGGTGCGCTTGGCGGGAGACCTGGTCGGCGCTGGTGAGGCCTTGTTCGGTGCGAGAGTCGACGCGGCGGCATTGGCGGGTTTTGCGAGCGACGCGGAAGAATCGGCTGATGCGGCAGCTGCTGCAGCCGCGCGAGAGGCGCGCGTCAAGCCAGCGAGAGGACGAAAGCGCGATTCGGGGAGGTCGTCGATATCGCCTGTACTCGTGCGTGCTGGAACCGGGGCAGGAGAGGGCGGGGGTTTGTGCGGCGAAGACAGCTGGACGCGTTCCGCGAGCGGGACGTAGTCGAACGGCGCAGGGATCTCGTCCTCGTCCTCGTCCTCGTCCGGAATGTCCTTCCCTTTCCCCTTGTGCTTCATCGCTGCGCCCCTTCCCGCAGGTGCCGACACCCGCGCCCTCTTCGCCCTCACCTCCCCGGCGCCGTCTCCTTCAGCGCGCGCATCCGCGCCTCCGGTGCTCGCGCGCTTCTTTGGCGCTTTGGGTCGGTCTGCCGCGGTGCGAGCTTCGTCCCAGAACGCGCTGCCCTCGCCTTGGAGCCCCCTTGGTGCGCCGCGCTCCGTCTCCGCCTCCGTAGTCGAAGCAGCAGCGGCCGACCTCGTCCTTCTCGCGCTCGTCTGCACGGCAGGACCGCCCTGCCGCTTCGAGCTAGCCTCCGCAGCGCGCATCTTCGCGCGCTCTGACCCGCGCGCGTCGGCACCGTCGTCGTCGCTGCTCTCGCTCAACCCAGCCAGCAGCGCCGCGAGCGACCCTTGGTCCTTCTTGTGCGCGCCGCGCGTGCCCGCGTGTGCCGAAGTGCGTCGCTCGCTTGTGGGCGCAGCCGCAGCGGCGGCGGCGGACGACGCTGCGGTGGACGCGGCGGCGGCGGAGGTGGAGCTGGAGCCGTACGTCCGCGCGAGGGCCGGGCGGCGGCGGAAGGGCGAGGTGCTGCCCATCTCCGGGCTTGCAACACAGACTGCCGCGCTTCCCGAGAGCAGGCGGAGTGAAGTGTGTAGGTACCAGGGGAAGGAACGCGATGCGCGTGCTGGACGAGGCGGTGCAGCTCGGTGCTCTTTCCTCTCGAGCAGACAGGCTCGCTAAGCCAGATGCAGGTGGCTCACAAAGCTTCTGATTGCCTCACAGCGACGTGTACCAGCCCGGCAGCCACAACGAGCAGTCACCGCACGCGCCTCGCCTGTTTTGTATGGTCATGCGCAAGGTCATGCTCGTTGATGAGGGCTCAACGAGGGCCGTTGTCGCCCCTGACAGGTCGAAAAAGCTCTTGTTCTTGTATGCGGGATGGACGCCGGTCGCGCTGTGCGACGCAGCCTGAACGCGCGATGCTTCTGTCCGCGCTGGAGGCTTCCGAACAGCCGTTTTCGGCGTCGGTCACAACGCTCGGAATACCGCAGTGTCGTGCAAGCACGCTACTGTGCGCTAGAAGGAGTCGGACAGACGCAGACGAGAGGACTCCAGCACAAGAGGACGTTGTCAGCACGCGGAAGGCGAAGCAGCGGTTCGTTGCCATGGCAGCAGGAAGCGGGCAGCAAGACACGGCAGACGTCCAGCGTTCGACAACGACAAGCAGGCAGAATCGTCCATGCAGGGAGCAATATGAAAGGAGACGGCAGCGATTACAAATCGGCACGTAACGCCCGCCTGTCGAGGCGCGGTCATTTTGCGGCGCACGCTTTTCAGCAGGATCGGGGGCACTGGTGTGACAGAGGGCGAGCCAGAGTCGCTGGTAAGCAGTGGACCGAGTTGCACGGCTTCCGGTGAGCGTGATAGCATGCGAAGAGCGGGACAAGGCGAATCGCGGTCGCAACGGCGGACGCGAGAGAGGGGCGAAGGGCGGCGATCCTCGTGAGCCCGAGGACGGAGGTAAGATGCCGAGAGCTTGGGAGGGTCCCTGCGGTGGTCTGCTGCGCCTGTGCTCTGCCCTGCTCCCCTCACCGCTGTGCTCCTCCCGAGAGAGCGCTGCTGGATGGCTGCAGCCTCGGCGCACGAAGACGCGCGAACGGTCGACTCGCCGCGCTCGCTTGCTTCGAGCCCGACGCTTTCAGACTCGGATTCGGACGAGCTCAGCAGTTCGAGCACGAGCAGCAGTGCGGGCACGGTCACCACCGCAACCACCACCCGCTCGCCCTCGCCCGCGTCCGCCAGCTCCAAGGACTCGCTTGACGCAACCTCCACTCCTCCCGCCGCCCGTCCCTCCGACGCGGGTCCCTCGCCTGCCATGGCCGAGTCTGTCCACGCCAGAGACCATGCCGTAGACCAAGCCACGCGCCAGCTCGAGCACGTCGACCTCGACCACCCGGATCCCGCTTCGGCACCGCCTCCCGCCGCCGCTCCTGCTCAGGCGCACGTGGACGCACAGGCAGACGCAGTCAAGCAGCAGATCGACGTCGAGCAGCCCACCGCCGTCCTCACCGACGAGGCCGCTGCCCACGTCCAGCCGCCCACCCCCCGCGAGCACGCGGCACCAGGTGCACCGCCCGCAGCAGCGCAGCCGTCGCCAGCACCGGCGCAGCAGCCGTCAGTGGGCTCTGCACAGTATCCTCCAGCTGCCGCCGCGGCTGCCCCTGCCCCGTCGCCGCCAGCTCAGTCTCCTCCCGCCCCCGCCGCCTCCAGTTCCGCCTCTCCTCCCCCGCTCGTCCCCCGCGCTTCCGCCCCGCCTGCCCCAGCAGGCCAACCGGGCGCCTCGACATCCGCGCGCAGACCGCCCGCGCCTGGTGCGGGCGGCGCGCTCAAAGCGGGCGTGCGCGGCACCATCGGCGGCGCGGGAGGACCGCTCAAGATGCCGCCCAGTCTCGCCGCAAAAATGGCTGCGGTGCGTCGCGCTGGCTGCTCTTGCCTGTCGTCCCGGGGTACCCTCGCTTGCGAGGGTCCTTACTGACTCGCTGAAACGGCGCCCCTTGCAGATGACCTCGCGCTCGTCCGGCTCACAAACGTCTGTTCCGACTCTCCGTTCCGCCGCCCCCTCCTCCTCTTCCTCCACTCCCTCCGGTGCGCCGCCCGCGCTCGCCCCCCGCCCTCCGCCGCGTCCCCCCGCCGGCCCAACCTCCGCGCCCCCCGGCGCAGGCGCAGCCGGGCGCCCCGCTGGCGCAGTCGCCGGGTCGGGCCAGCGCGCCATGGGCGGCATGGCAGCGCGGCGCAAGGGTCCCGGCGCGGGGCTGACGCTGAGCCAGATGGGCGTCAGCGCGAGCGAGTCGAGCCCGTTCGCTTCTTCCCCCTCGTCTTCGGCACAGGCGCAGGCGCCGGCGCCCAGAGCGGGTGGGATGGCTGCGCGCAGGGGTCTGGGGATGGGCATGCGGCTTCCGGGGTCGTCGGAGGGCGGGGCGCAGAGACAGGGAGGAGATGACGAGCCGCCGAGCCCGACGAGGAGTCGCAGCGGAGGGGACGGGCAGATGGGCGGGACGCCGTTCTCCAACTTCCGCAAGATTGTGTACGTCCCGCTTCTGCCAGCTCGGCCTGATCGGCTCAGGACGCTCGACTGAACTCACTTGTCGCACGCCCGCAGCGACCCCTCTGGACGGCTCAACTTTGCGCAAAAGGCCGTCCTGCATTCAGACGGCGTCGACTTCTCGTCGGGTGCCTCGTTCAAGATCAAGATGGACGACTTTGAGCTGTTCGAGGAGCTCGGCAAGGGCAACTACGGCACGGTACAAAAGGTGTTGCATCGCCCGACAGGGGTCACGATGGCGCTCAAGGAGATCCGCCTCGAGCTCGACGATTCGAAGCTCAAGACGATCATCACCGAGCTCGACATCCTGCACCGCGCGACGTCGAACCGCATCATCGAGTTCTACGGCGCCTTCTTCATCGAGTCGTACGTCTACTACTGCATGGAGTTTATGGACGCCGGCAGCCTCGACTTCTTCGCCGGGTGCGACGTCCCCGAAGACGTGCTTGCGCGCATCACACGGTCCATGGTCGAGGGCTTGCGCTTCCTCAAGGACGAGCTGAAAATCATGCACCGCGGTACGTGCTGTTTTCGATGCATGTTGCTGCCGGCGTGCCCTCCGCCTGCGCTGCCTTCTCGCTCCAAGGACAGCGTACTCACTCGTCCGATGTCGCAGACGTCAAGCCTACGAACGCGCTTGTCAACATGAAGGGCGAGGTCAAGGTACGCGCACGCTCGTGAGCGGGTTTGCTGGACATCCGCTGAACGCTCGCATCCCGCTCGTTCCGATAGCTCTGCGACTTTGGCGTCTCGGGCCAGCTCGACCGGTCACTCGCCAAGACCAACATCGGCTGCCAGTCGTACATGGCGGTGCGTGACGCTTCGCGTAGTCATCGTTCGTAGTTTGACGCTGACGATGGCTCCCTTCTCCCGTCGGAACAGCCCGAGCGCATCAAGGGCGAGTCGCAGGGCGTCGTCACGTCCTACTCGGCCGCGTCCGACGTGTGGTCGCTCGGCCTGACCATCATCGAGGTCGCGATCGGGCACTACCCTTTCCCGCCCGAGACGTACTCGAACGTGTTTGCGCAGCTGACGGCGATCGTGCACGGCGACCCGCCGACGCTCCCGGAGCGGTACTCGCCCGAGGCGCAGGACTTTGTCGCCCAGTGCCTGCGCAAGGACGCGCGCCTGCGCCCGTCGTACCAGCAGCTGCTCGAGCACCCGTGGCTCAAGGGCGACGTGCAGCGCGACGTCGACATGATCGGGTGGGTCGAGCGCGGGATCGCCTATCGCAAGGAGAACCCCAAGATCTCCGTCCCGGCGCTGGCGTAGTCCCATAGCCAGCGCCATCCTTTCCCTTCTTTCTTCTTCTCTCTCTCCTTCCCTCTTTCTCTCTCGTTCTCTTTGGCATCCTCAGGTGTGCACAGCACAAACATACACGCATCGTGCTGTGTGCACCTGTCTCTCTCTTCTACTTTCGTGTTCCTCCGGTCGTCGTTGTGGTCCTCGTGTACTCGGTCCCTTCCTCCCCTTCTCGCCGTTGCATGTTCCCCCGCTCGCTAGCTCGTACCCGCCGTCGCTGTTACGCATGGATTGCCTAGACGTCTCGTTCTCCGTTCATGGACCGCTGTC
Source organism: Rhodotorula paludigena (assembly GCF_050403205.1). Lineage (NCBI taxonomy): Eukaryota > Fungi > Basidiomycota > Microbotryomycetes > Sporidiobolales > Sporidiobolaceae > Rhodotorula > Rhodotorula paludigena. The sequence goes on along the minus strand of NW_027481401.1, from coordinate 83,557 downwards.
CGTTCCGTCATTCATGTCCGGCAGCTTCTCTTCACACGCGGTCGCTTTGAGATGCTCAAGACGGGAAGCCGGACGGGTACTCGCTCAGGAGATCTGGACGAGCGAAGACACCAAGGAAGAATGGCGTACAGGGCGGAATGAGTTGGATAGGAGAAGACGAGGCCTATTGGTTCAGGTCCATGTTGAGCAGTTCCGGACACTTGTGGCTCTGTGTACGGGTGTGCGGGGACTATGATGCATGAGCACGCGCACTGCATCAAATTCGGCGGTGAAAGGAGGAAAGACAGACCGCGGTCACAGTGCCGTCAGTTTCGTTGAAGACGGGATCAACGACGCCGTACGCGTGCGTGCAAGTGAAAGGTGGGTTGTCCTTCCTCAGCCATGTGTCTGAGAACTTGGTGAGAGAAGGCGTCGAGGAGGACGACACGGGTTTGAGCTCGGGGTGTTCCGCGTTGGCTAGCTTCTTGCCTCGGTCACGGTCAAACGAGACGAAGGCGTGGACGAGGTTGACCTTGGCGGCGTGCGGCCCGAGCGCAAAGAGCATGCGGACAAGTCCGTCCTTGACCACGTCGTACTTGGCAGCCGTCGTGACCTGCAGCCCGACGCAGTACGTTGCGCGTGACGACGCGGTACGCTTCGTGAAGATCATGATGGCGTTCAGAGCGGGAAAGCCCGGCTTAGGGATGTAGAGTCCATCGGAGAGCTGTTTGTTTAATACGCGGAAGGCTGTCGACGCGGACGTCACGTCGCGATAGCGAATCCACCCGTCCGCCGCAAAGCTGGTGGTCACGGTGGGCGGCGTGATGTCAAACACGGGCAGTTCATGGCTGACTTGAGGGATTTTCAGGCCTCTGCGCGGCTCTAGCTTGATGCCGTTGGCGGCGATATACTTGAGTACGTACGGCTTGAAGACGACGCTGAAGATGTCGGGGTGATGCACGAGCTGCGCAGCGTGCTTTTGCTGCGCTTGCAGCGGCCACTGCTGCACTGCCTCTGACAGCCACCTGAACACTTCCTCCGACGGCGAGACGACGAGCGTGTATGGCGCACCAGGCGCATGGCTCGGGCGCGGCACTCGAGGGTCGGGGATCTCGACGAGCACACGGGCTGAGCCTGCGGCAAGCCGCGAGACAAACTGCTGGTAGGTCGCGACACCGCTGAGAACTGTCTCAGGCAGGAGCTTCGGAAGAAGGTCGGTGACGGGGTCCTCGAGGCCCTGCGTCTTGAGGATATTGTGCCGTATGACGCGACATGCGCGATCCGGAATGCGACCGAGTATGCGGAAGCAGTCGTGAGCGGTGTAGTGGGGGTTGGCAGGGTCTGAAGTAGGCAGGGTAGGCGGCTTGCGCGGCGTTGTCGGCAGTGAAGCCGGGCGAGTTGATCCACCAGAGAATCCGGATTCGGCTGCATCCAGGTCAGACGAAATCAGCGTCGAGTGCGGTCGGTATGCGCTCCTTGACGCACCGGGTGGCTGGCCAGGATCCGGCTTTTCCTTGTGCAGGCTCACTACTCTGCCGGGCGCCGTCGCGAGCCGAGATGGGTACGGCTTCTTATAGTCCTCCTTCTCCGTGAGCATGCTGCGAGAATGGACTATCAGTACCGAAGCTGGCGGAGCAGCAGGCAAGGACGTACATCCAGTATGCGAGCTCATCGTCACGCCAGAGGTCCACGACCCACCAGTCGACCACGCAGACGTACTTCTCCAGCCGAGCATAGCGTGCAGGTGCAGGCGACGTAGCAAAGACGGTAACAAGGTTCGTGATAGAGCTGTAGGCGGCTCCAGGCAACGGATATGCATCCTCGTACGCGTCCAGGAACAGCGGCGTCGGTTGGCGCAAGCCGAGCTTGCACAGTTTCGTGGAGGGCACGTCGACATACACGCCTTCCTCGCAGAAGAGGACAAAGCTTGTATCGCCGGTCTCGGCGTAGAGTACAGGTTTCCTCTCCTCCATGCGGCGCGACAAGAGGTAGTGAAGGCTCGACGATTTGCCTGCGCGCTCGACCAGTTAGTACGCGAATACCGCAGTGAAGACCTGTGTGCACGAACCGACACCGGGATGCCCCACAATGATGAAAGCCGTTGTGTCGCGGTGGTCGACCCGTGTGCCATCGATATGCTCGTCCAGAGCTGCAGCCAGTAGCCTATACTCCTCGCGCACGAGGATGGGGAGCCGAATCCGATCGCTCAAGGTGGTTCTGACCAGTGTCTGGCCATCGCGCGACAAGCCGTTCTCCTGGCCCCAAACCGCGCCGTAGAAGGCGAGGAAAGCCGCGTCCTCCAAGCGGTCACCCTGAGCCCTGAAAACTGCCAGAATCCTCGCGCCAGATTCCGAGATGTGCGGCATGGCGCTGTAATAGCTGCGGACCCAGCGTCACGACGTGGGTGGAGGAAGCAATGCCAGAGGCTCTGAGAGGTGCGGGTGTCGAGACGGGCGATGTGGGGAAGCTGATGATTGACGCTCGAAGCGCTAGCTCGTGGGCGGAGAGATCGCTTGCAACGTCGTGCACGCGGGAGAGGCGAGTTCAGGCCGCAGAGCGAGACGCACAAAGCAGAGCACGGGAGACGACGACTCGTCGGGAAAGATCGTCGAAAGCAGCAGCTCTCGCCGGTGGACACAGCCGCACCATCGTGGCTCGTGCGCTCAAGTCCCAGTTGCACGGATTGTCGACGAGCACGCTCGTCTACTCGTGGCGAAGAGTCTGTCGACAGGTTGCGTTGAAGGCGGCCGGGCGACAAGAGCGCGTCTGTCTGCCGTCGGAAGAGGCTTGGAGCCGACAGGGGCTCATAGTCCGAACAACGAGCGCAGCCGAGCAGCGGTCCTGTCGAGCAAGTGAGTGAGCGACGCGGACGACAAGAGAGAGATAGAGAGAGCAGCAACGCACGGTGCCCCGCCGCTGCAGGTTCTAGCCCGGCCCGTGTGCGCCGACCTGCCATGCCGTGCATCGAGGCGCACGTCGCTCCAGCAGCCGCTCACGCCCCGCGGCCGCTCCCTCCCGCCGGCGCCGCCGCCGTCGCGCCAAGCACCCTCTCCCTCTCCCTCTGCCGCCGGTCCGCCTCTGCGCGCTTCAAGCGCTGCTGCTCGTCGAGCTGCTGCGCGGCGGGCGGGGAGGGCGAGGAGGACGAGGCGGCGGCGCGTTGAGCGACGAGGGCTTGCACGTCCGAGAGGTCCGAGGGCTTGAGGGTGTAGGTTGTCGGCGGGCGGCGGAGGGCCATTGGAGTTTGCTTCGCGGAACAGAGCGTGTTCGGGCGCGCAGGACGAGAGGCGAGAGGTTGCGAGAGGGGAACGAGCCGTTTCGACGCAGTGAGGGGAGCTGGTGAGACGGTGCCGTCGCTCACTGCTCGAGCTCTCTGGACCAGGTACGAGAGGCAGTGTAAAGGGGGGGTATCGACGGGCGAGAATCGTTGCAGCGAAGGAGGGAGGCAAGGGGAGAGCTAGTGCACAAGGGAACAAGGGAGGAGGACCCCAGAAGCGAAGGAGAGGGTCGAATGCGAGCAGCACAACGTGCAGAGAGAATAGGGAAAGCAGAAAGTAGGCAGTGTCCGTCCATCCCGCGCCTCCTCCTCCTCCTCCCGCGTCTAAGGAAACCCACCCACGCCTCTTCAAACGAGCATCATGCCGCCGGCGACAGCCGCGAGCGCCACGACGGCCGCGACGACGGTACTCTTGGCGCCTTCGCGCGCGCCCGCGGCGCCGCTCACAAACGCGTTGGCCGACTTGCTCTGGGTCGGGAAGTCCTGGCCGGCGGCCGTGAGGCGGAGCGTGACGATGCCGTCGTCGCCGGCGGTCGGGCCCGAGACGCTCGCGTCCGAGGGGAGCGACGTCGTCGAGACGGCATTCGGGTTCGAGTAGGTGACGGTCGGCGTCGTCACTTCGGGGATGGGCACGCTGTACGAGAGCGTCGTGGTCGGGTCGGGCGTCGAGAGCGAGAGGGTCGAGCCGGTCCCGACCGACGTCGTCGACGTGTCCGTGTCGGTCGTCAGCGTCGACGACGTCGTGTCGGTCGCGGACGTCGCAGAGACTGCCGTGCCGGCCGCCGCGCAGTACGCCGTTAGGTCTGCGTTGGAGCCGACTCTTGTCAGTTGCTTCGCCCGTGAGCGAGTGAGGACATGTGAGAGGGACACACCGCCCGGTGCGTTAGTCGCAATCTCGGCATTGGCGGCGTCGTTGGTCGCAGTGAGGTCGGTCGCCATGCACGCGGCGCACGTCTGGAAGTTGGAGACGAACGTGTCGTCGCAGACGCAGGTCGCGTACGCGGCGTCAACGGCAGCGGTCGCAGTACCGCAGGTCTGCATGGCGCGGTGTAAATCAGTACCGTCCTGGTGGTGTCCGAGGTGGAAGGGGACTTACGCCAAGGGTGGCGAGCCAGTCTGCGCACTGAGTCGAGCACTCGCCGGGAATGACGGCCGCGAGGGTCTGCTGGTCTGTGCTGACCTCGAGGGCGGTTTGCGCGGCGGCGAGGCGCGCAAAGGCGGCGAGGGCGACGAGGGTCGAGACGGTGCCGAGGCGGGGCATGGCGCTCGAGTCGAGAGTGCGGACGCGAGGGGGATGAGAGAACAGTGGTCGCGGTTCGGGTAAGTGTGCGCTCGGTCGTGCTCTGGCTGGGCAGATGAGGCGGCGAGGGAGCGGGACGGAGAGGTCGGTGTCGAGGGATGCGGATCTGCGATCACGGCGCGACGAAGCGGGCACCGGGCGAGGTGCGCGGGTCAGTGGCGGGTTCCCCTCGAGTGTGGCTGGCTGTGCAGCAGTCGCAGTGCAGCTCGGCGGCGAGTGTGCGCGCGTGCTGGGCGTGCGAGGTGCGGGCGCAGTCTACGCGGGAGCACAGTGCGATCGACGGCGCAGGGCGAGCGAGCGGGTGAGCTCACGGGGTAGACTGGTGTTCAGCTACTTGTTCGAGCACGCGGCACCCTCGCACAGAAGCAGGCGACAGAAACGACAGCGGCGGAGAGCTCAAGCTGGGCGCAGCTGCCCGCAACGACCCCCTTCGACCGCGTCAGAGTGAGAGTACGACTGTGCGAGAGAGTGTACTATAGCCTGAGACACCCACTCAGCCCACCCAGCTCGCACTCTGAGCGTGTCGAGCCCGGTGTGTTTTCGCGCGCCCGTCTCCGCCTCGGCGCGTCGCTCCTCGCCTTGTTTCTGCCCGGCCGCACTCTCCTTCTGTCCTGCGTGCGTCCGTGAGAGGGAGCGCACACCGAGGACTGCACCCGCGCACTCCTGCTTGGCCTGCTCTCACTCCGCCGCATCGAGCGAGCGCACCCTCGTCGCCCGCCAGGATGCACCTCGTCAAGCCCAGCTGGGTCGCGCACCCGGACGAGCAGCGCCCGACCAAGCCCGACCTCACCATCTTCTCCCTCGACGTCCACCCGGACGGCTCGCGCGTCGCAACCGGCGGCCTCGACTCGCTCGTCCGCGTCTGGTCCACCGTCCCCATCCTCACCCCCGCCGCAGAGAACGACGACCGCTGCCCGAAACTCCTCTCGACCCTCTCGGCCCACACCGGTGCGCAAGGCGCTATCCTTCCCGAGACCAACCGCGAATCGAACCTGACCTCTTTCTCTCCCCCACCTCCTCGCGCGCGACCCCCTCGCACGTCTCTGGCACTACTGCAGGCGTTGTCATGTCCGTCCGCTGGAACAACGCCGGCTCGTACCTCGCGACCGGCTCCGACGACCGCGTCGTCGTCATCTGGGCTCACGAAGGGTGCGCAGCGCGGTTCTCCACTCTCTCGTCCGCGGCTCTCGCGTCTGTCCAGCTCTCACTGACGTACCTCTTGATGTTCATCTTTGCGCAGCGGCGGCGGCGGCAAGGTCTGGGGTACCGAGACGACCAATGTCGAAAACTGGAAGGCGACGAGACGTCTCGTCGGGCACAACTCGGGTTCGTCGCTCTCGTTGCCCGATCCCTGCATTCTCTAACACTCGTCTCGGTGCACTCAGACGTCGCTGGTGTCGCGTGGAGCCCGGACGACGCTTACTGCGCTTCCGTCGGGCTCGACAACGTCGTGCTCGTCTGGTCGGGCCACACTTTCGGTGCGTCTTTACGAACCTCCTTCGATGCTAGGTCAGACTGACCGTGACTCGCTCCACAGAGCTCGTGCGCAAGCTCGACCAGCACCAGGGCTTTGTCAAGGGTCTCGTGTTTGACCCGGTCGGGCAGTACCTCGCGACTCAGTCGGACGACAACTCGCTCAAGATCTGGCGCACCGACGACTGGCAGCTGCAGGCCGACATCCGCGAGCCGTTCGAGGACGCACCCAAGGCGACCGTGATCCGCCCGACGTGGTCGCCCGACGGCGCCTACATCGTCACGCCCAACTCGATGAACGGGCCCGTCTTTTGCGCCGCCGTCGTCGACCGCACGACGTGGAAGAGCCCCGCGTCGCTCATCGGCCACCCGGACATCGTCCAGGCCGCGGCGTACAACCCGCTCGTGTTCCTGCGCGACGCGAGCCAGCCCGCGAGCATGACCAACGTGTGCTCGCTCCTCGCGCTGTGCGCGCAGGGCACCATCTCGCTCTGGTTTACCGACCTCTCGCAGCCGTTTGCCGTCTTTACCGACCTCTTTGACCGCGACGTGCTCGACCTCTCGTGGTCGCGCGACGGCGCCCAGCTGTGGGCCTCGTCGTCCGACGGCCAGATCGCCGTCCTCTCGTTCGACAAGGACACCGAATTCGCCCCCGTCGCCCCCGCAGGCGCGAAAGCCGCCCTCCACGCGACGTACGGCTACGTCCCGCGCAACCGCCCCGTCCTCTCCGCCGCAGCGTCCTTCGTCGGTGCCGGCGGCGCGACTCCGCGCCCGGGCACGCCCGCAAACGGCGAGGGCACGCTCGCGCAGCCCAAGCAGCTCGTCGCGCGCAAAGGCGCCGGCGCCAAGCGCCCGCGCACGGTGCAGCTCCAGCAGCCGCAGGCGCCCGCGGGGCAGGCGAGCAGCCCGTTTGCGAACGCGCCGACATATGCGGCGCCCGGGCAGGCGCCGCCGGCGATGCAGGTGCCGATGCCGATGCCGATGCCGATGCAGCAGGGCGGCGTGCAGGCCAGCGCGTACGCCAGCACGTTGGGTCTGCACCCGCAGCAGCCGCAGCAGTATGCGCCGGCGCAGATGCAGATGCAGCAGCCGTACCCGCACATGCTCCCGCTCCCGCTGCAGCAGCCGCAGATGCACCCGCAGCAGGCGTACGCGCCCGCACCGGGCTTTGGCGCGCCCCTCCCTCCGCACTCAGCAGCAGCAGCCGCCGGAGGAGGAGGAGGAGGATCCGCGCACGTCCCGTCGCGCAAGCGCAAAGCCTCGCGCGACGTCGGGCTCGCCGACGCCGCCGCGCCGCTGCTGCCGCCGGCGGGGTACGCGGGCGCGCCGCACGTCTCGCAGGCCGAGTACCGCCTGCAGGGGCACACGCTCGGGTCCGCCGCGTCTGCGGCGGGGGCGGCGGGCGAAGAGCTGCGCGAGCTCGTGCCTGCGTATGCGCTGCACGACCGCGAGGTGACGTTCCGCGTGACGAACGGCGCAGGCGCTGGAGCGAGCGCGAAGGGCAAGGAGCGGGAGGGCGCGGGCGCGAGGAGCCTCGCGGTGCCGGCCGTTGTGAGCCAGGGCAAGGTGCAGGTCGAGGAGGGCGAGGGGAAGGACGCGCTCGAGTGGCGCAACTTCGCGCAGGGTCAGCGTGCGTCTCTCGCGTGTTGTCGGCGCCGAAGCAAACAATCACTGACGCTAGGAGTCGTCGGCTATGCTCGCAGACAAGGGCCAGAGCGAGGTGCGCGTCGCGACGAGCAAGAAGACGCTCTGGATCGACTACCTCCCCAAGTTCGTCGTCCTCGCCGCCGGCAGCCCCGTCTTTACCGCCGTCTGCCTTGAGGACGGGAGCTTGGTTGCGTGGAGCCCGACTGGGAGGAGGTGCGTCCTACTTGTTTGCCAGACGAGCCGATCAGCCACTCACACAAGGCAACTCTCGCAGGCTCATCCCGACCCTCGTACTCGATGCACCTTGCTCGTTCCTCGTCGCCGAGGGTCCCTACCTCCTCGCCATCACTGCGCTCGGCACGCTCGCCGTGTGGAACCTCTCGCCCTCGATCCCCAAGCCGCGCTCGATCTACCCGCCGCTGAGCATCACGTCGCTCGTCTCGTCGTGCGCGTCGCGCGCGCACCCGCATCCGGAGATCACGACGTCGGCGCTCCTGCCCAACGGGACGCCGCTCGTCGCGCTCTCGTCCGGCGCGACCTTTTCGTACGACGCCGACCTCGCGGCGTGGACGCGCGTGTGCGAGCCGTGGTGGAGCCGCAGCGACGCGTGGGAGGGGAGGCGCGCGGGCCGGCACGGCGCGGCGAGCCATGCCGGGCGCGGGATCGTCAAGAATGTCGAGAGCGCCGTCAACGAGATTGTCGTCGACGCGCAGGCGAATGGCGAGGGCGCCGACGACAACGATGACGAGTCGACCGAGGGCGGGGACGAGGGAGAGAAGGGCGAAGGAGCTGCCGAGAAGGACGTCGAGATGAACGGCGACGAGGGCGCCAAGGGCAAGGAGAAGGCCGAGGGCGATGACGGCGAGGACGAGGGCGCTGCCTCGCGCGTGTCCAAGCGGCGCCGCTCCGCCCCGCAAGGCTCGCCCGCCGAGCCGACGGGCTCGAACGACGACTACCGCACGGCGATCTCGCTCGCGCACCTCGAGACGCGCCTGCTCGCGGCGGCCGCGCTCGACTCGCCGAGCGAGTACCGCAACTTCCTCCTGCAGTACGCCAAGAAGCTTGCCGACGAGGGCTTGCGGAGCAAGGCCGTGGAGCTCATCCGCGAGCTGCTCGGGCCGATCTACCAGTGCGTCCCGAGCTTCCACCGTTCCAAAGTTTCATCTGTACTGACTAGCCCGGTACTTCGCACACTCGCAGCAAACCAGGCAAGAAGGAGGAAGACGAGTGGTCGCCGACTGTCCTCGGCCTCGCCAAGCGCGACCTCTTGCGCGACGTCCTGCGCGAATTCGGTGCGTCGGCGTTTGATCGCGTCCTTTTCACGCACGAGAGGCGATGAGCTGACGATGCTGCGTGTCCCCTGAACAGCCAAGCAGCGCGTCACTGCGCCGCTCGCGACCGAGTACCAGGACCTGCTTAAGAAGATCACGGCTGCGTGATGGAGGCGAGGGCCGGGGCGCCCGTAGCTTAGCCACCCTGCTGCGCCGCTTGCGCGTTGTTGTACCATACGCTCGCAAGCTACCCGTTACGTGAACCGAGAGAGAGCAAGCGAGGCATGTATGTGCATTTTGTCCACCGACACCATCTACAGCGTCTCCCCGCCGAGACGGCACACGACCGCATGCGGCGTGAAGTACCCCGTCAGGAGGAGCTGGTCCCGCCACGGCGCAGCGGTCGTCACGGCACTGACGGTCTCGCCCATGGGATCGGCCAGGACGACGTCCTTTGCCCAGCGGCGTCCGAGGAACTGCTCGTCGGACGTCTGGTTCGCGACGCGCCAGATCTCGACGGGCGAGCGGGACGAGTAGGGCTTGTGCGGGCGCGGGAGCGACGGCGACGAGAGGGCAAAGTCGAAGAAGCGCGGGAAGGTCGCAGCGAAGATGGCGCCCGTCGTCGGCGACACGTGCAGGTTGTCGATCGGGCGTTGGATCTGCAGAGGGAGAGCGAATCTGTGAGTACGCCTTGCGTTCAGCTGACCGGCAAACCAACGCACCCAGATGTGCGACGAAGGCACGAGAGTGTGGTCGGCCTGGATGTCCCACACGCTGATCTCGCCCGTAAAGGTCGAGGCGCTGTAGAGGAGGTCGTCGGGGCCCTTGGCGATGCCTGTACGCGCACTCGCCAATGCATCAGGATTTGCGGATCTCCTGCTAGCGGAACCCGAGGCGATGGAGATCGCACGCACCATTGGGGTACAGGATGTCCTCGACCGCTACGGTGCAGTCACTCTCGCCCGAAGGGAGGAGCTCGCAGTGCGCGATCGACGACGACTCGACGTAGACGAGCTCGAACTTGCGGGTCCAGTGGACCTTGCGTGCGTGGTCGTTGCTCACGTAGAAGCTCCTCGGCCCGGTCGCAACGACGCTGTTGGGCGTGAGGACGCGCTCGTGCCTGACCGTGCCGACATAGCGCGCCTCGTCAGAGCCGAGGCGCGTCTCGAACAGCTCGACCACCGAGTCTGCGCCCTCTTTCGGTGCGAGCGAGGGGTCCGTGGGCGAGCGGTGCGACACGAGGAAGAGGGTGTACAGGTCGGGCTCGGCGGCCGACGGCGTGTGCAGCGCGTCGAGACCATGCGCGAAGAGGCCCGGGTGGCCCGCAGGGAGGCCGACGAAGCGCACGGCGCTGTGCGTGCGCGAGGCGAAGGAGAAGAGGCGGAGCGAGTCGGCGCCGAGGGTCGGGAGGGCGGCGGCGTCGAGGTGCTCGAGGGACGGAGCCCAGTGCGCGCGGCTCTCGACGGACGAGCAGGCGCTGAAGGAGGCGGGCGGGATGTGCAGCGAGGTTGGCGGTGATGCAGGAGGAAGGCGACGAAGGTCAGCGCGGGACTCCGGCAGGTGAGGGCCTCCAGCACGCACAGGTAGGCGAGTCCGGCGTCGTGTGCTACCCACGCGTCCTCGCAGGCCTCGAGTCCTGCAATGGGCGCACACTCGTCGAGGCCGACGGCGGGGTGCGGGTCATGCGAGACAATCTGGCCGCGGGGCTTCCACAGCGCAGCGAACAAGCCGAAGAGCGGCAGCAGCGCAAAGAGTGCACCGCTGACCATCCTGCACTCTGCGAGTCGAGCGGTGAGGGAGGGACCATCCCCTCGTCGCGATCATCTCTATCCTCCACCCCAAAGTCACTCCAACTCGCGTAAGGCGAGGGCGGGTGTCTGGCAGCTCACTCCAACTGAAGTAGCACCTGAGTTCGGCTAGCAGCGCGCCCGTAGGTGAGCAAGCACGCACTCCCTCTCACGCGCAAACACGGACACGCGGAACGGCCAGGGAAACTTGTTCGGCCAGGCGTACCTACCTACCGACGGGGACCCAGAAGGCTGGGACGCGCTTTGTCGCCAGGACTCTGATTGCGCGCGCCCCGATTCTGCGTGTCTCAGCGCTAAGGCAGAGACAGTCTCGCAAGGTTGGGAGCAGAGGGCGCGAGCGCAGGGAAGTAGACCGCTGCGTGTGCTGTACTGTGCTCGCAGTCTTGTCCCGCTGCCTGCCTCCCGCGCAGCTCGCTGTTTGCGCCCTGCTGCTTGCCGACCCCGCAAAACGGGCGTCGCGTCGAGACCAAGTTGGGCCCTCGCCCGCTTCTGGTCCGTGTCCCGCCCGCTTGCGCGCGTCTGACGGCTCCCAGGACGGCCTGCGAGCAGCTCACGGCCTGCCTGCACCGCGTCGCTGCGCATGACCGACTTTTCGGCCTACAGTCGCGGCGCAGAGACGAGCGGCAGCACAAGGGGCATCGGCGACGCGTTTGCCTACCCGGCGCAGGGTGCGGGCGGAGCAGCAGAGCGCCTGCCAGGACAGCTCGGTGCTCTCAGCCTCGCACACGACTCGGGGCCCGCCGCACCGTCAGCGCCGTCGCTCGCTCCTCGCCTTGCATCGAGCACCGCCGGGGCCTCGTCTGCATCGACCGGGTACGCAGGCGCGATGAGCACGCGGGCTGGCAGTGCACCAGGCTACTCGGCGGCGAATCGCCCGCGCCCGCAGCTCTCGCCCGTCCTCACGGGCGCGTCGGCCTTCACCGCCCCGCTCGCGACCCCTGCTTCCGCCGCCCTCCCGCGCTCTGCACCGCCCAGACAGGATCCTGCCTCCTTGCACCAAGGCACTGCACCGCCTGCATCCGCCCCTGCCGCGCGCCTGCCGCGAAAGGCCTCGCTCCCGTCCCTCTCGCGCTCGGCAACCGCAGACAGCGACAGCACGTTCTCGTCCGCACCGCCGATCCCGCCCCTGCCCGCCTCGGCCTCCTTCTCGTCGAACCGCTTCGCTCCCTCGTCGACCCAGTCGAGCTTCGCAGCGGCGCCGTCGAGCAGCGCGCGCGAATCGGCGGGAGGCGAGCCCGTCTTTGATGGTGCGGCACTCGCTGCGGGCGCGCAGGCCATCGGTCAGAACGGCGGGCTGGCTCCTTCACCGTCGACGCTCGCGCCGGCAGGAGCACTGCCGACGAGAAGCGCGTCGGCGATCCGGAGAGGAAACCCGCTTGAAGACCTGATCCACACCGAGACGGCCTATGTCGAAGACCTGGGTCTGATCATCAAGGTACGCTTCGCCTGGCAAGAACTCTCGCCGAAGTTGAGGACTTACCAATTCTTGCACAGCGCGTTGCGGCCGCCTGGAGTCGATCCAACTTTCCACCACCTGCTCTCGACGCCATGTTCCGCGCGATCGAGGCCGTCTACCGCATCAACAAGACGCTCCTCGCAGTGCGTCCGTTTGCGTAAACCAGTCTGAGCGCCTCTGACCTGATCCTGTACGCGCAGAAATTGCTCGAGATTGGCCCGAACCCCTCTAGCCCAAAAGCGCTCGGCGACCTCCTCATGCGCTGGATCCCCGACCTCGAGCCCGCCTACACGCGGTACGCGCAGACGCTCGCACGCGGCTACGACGCGTTCGCGCCCGTGCAGTCGAACCCGAAGCTCGCGTCGGTCCTCGCCGCGCTGCCCTACCCGTCGACGCTTCCCTCCCCTTCGTCTTCGCCCGCCGAGAGCAGCGCCGTGACGCTAGACACGCTCTTCGAGCTCCCGCGCCAGCGCGTCGCGTACTACCAGCGGCTGTACGCCAAGCTCCTCCGCAGCACGCAGGAGGGCCGGAGCGACCACGCGCTCCTCGTCGCCGCGAACGACAAGCTCGCGTATCTCGAGCGGCTGTGCGACGAGGGCGCGAGGCGGAGCATTCTCGAGCCTTCTGCGGCAGCGCCGGCGGAAGCGCCGCGGCGAGCCGCCCCGCCGAGGCTCAACGTCGATGTCGCCGCTGCTGTGGGAGGCCCAGTCGAGACACTGCAGGCGCAGGCGGTGCAGCCGAGGAGTAGCGGCGAGAGCACGAGGAACGAGAGCCCGACGAGCAGGTGCGTCTCCACTTTCGTGACTGTCAGATCTGCCTCGTTGAAATCCGTCACTGACTCGTGATTAATCTCCCTTCAGCTACCGCTCCTCGGGTGCGACCAACACGTCGACGGCCAACACGTCCGCCACGAACGGCGGACCGCTCGGCGGGACGGGCAAGGAGGGCGCAGCCGTACGGGTCGACGATCTCGAGCGGCGACTGGACACGTCACGAACGCTCGACATCTTCACGATGCAGCCTCGGGTGCGTCTCCTCCTGCTGCATAGGTAGAGCGAGCACTGACAACACAGCCGACGACCGCAGAAATGCAAGCTGCAGATGCAACCGCCCAACCTCCCTTTCTCCCGCCAGCTTCGCAAAGCCGGCGACGTTGCCGTCTCCTTCGTTCCATCCTCCGACTCGTCGCAGCGCGACGTCCGCCACCCGCGCGCGATGCTCATCCTCCTCACCGACCTGTTCCTCATCTGCCAGCGCATCTCGCCCAGCGAGGCATACCACGCCAACCAGCCTGGCGCTGACCTCTGGCTGCTCTACCCGCCGCTTGCGGGAAAGCATCTGCGCGTGCGCGATGGGCAAGCGAGCGGCGAGCTCGAGGTGACGATCATGAACAAGGAGCGCCTGACGCTGCGACCCGAGGGGGGCGAGGAGCAAGTGCGGGAGTGGAGGGTCGCGCTCGACGAGGCGATTAGGTTTGGCGCGACGCAGGGCTCGCGCGTCAGGCAGGACTCGAGCATGAGCGCCGCTTCGAGCAGCGGGCAGGGTGGGAGATCGCCCATCTCGCCGACTTACCGTGCGAGTCCGCTCTCGCCTTCGTTCGGCGCCGGCGTGCAGCAGCAACAGCCTGCGACGGTCGTGCCCTCTCCTCGCTCGACGTCGAACTACAGCCCCGTGCCCCCCTCGCCTCTTCCCGGCCCGTCTTCTAACGGCTACGGTTCTTCTCTCGGCGTCGGACTTCCTTCATCCCAGTCTCAGCCCCTCGGCTTGCATGCCGCCGACCCGGCTCGTCGTGCCTTTTCCGGCCCGAGCGCAGGTGGCGCGCCCAGCGTCCCGCGTCCGGAGCGCAATGCCAGCATCGCCAACCGTGGCGGTGACGGTGCTGCATCTTTCGGCAACGGCCCGCTCGTGCAGTCACCGACGTCTGCCTCGTTCGGCTACGCGAGCAGCTCGCGCGGGCCTTCGCCGTACCCCGCTTCGCCCCAGCCGTCTTCGGCAGAGTACGGCGCGCCGTCGGGCTCCGCGTACGGCAGCGGGCGGCAGTCGCCGTACGGCATGGGCTCCGGTCCAGGCTCGATGCATGACTTTGCGCCGTCGCCGCATGGCCCGCCCGGGCCGGGCGGGCACTACCCGACGTACCCTCTCCCGCCTACCTCTCCCTACGCCTCGTCCCTTCCCGACCACCAGTTCCCGCATCCTCCGCAGCATCAGCAGTACCCGCAGCGCGGCGGGTCTGTCCGCCCCGATTCGCGCCAGTCGAACGGCTCGTACTCGTCCGCCTTCTCTGGCCGCACCGACGGCTCGTACCGCTACCCGGATGCGCCGCCGCCGCTGCCCAAAGAGCTCAGCTACAACGGCGTCGACATCAGCAGGCGTGGCGGGCCGCTCTACCCGACGAGCCTCGCGGGCGGCGGCACGCCCGGACCCGGCAGCGTCCTGTCCGCCTCGGGTCGCAGCGGTCTGCTTTCGCCCGGCGGGTCAATTCACCGCTCACGCTCGGCAGAGGGCCTGCGCGGCCCGGCCGCCAGCTACCGCATGCCGTCGCAGGCGCTGCTCGAGGACCGCTCAAGCTCTGCCCCAGGCTCGTCCCGCTCTGGCAGCGCGCCGGGCGTGCTCGCGCAGGACGTGTCGCCGCCGACGAGCCCCGTCGAGGCGCGCGTGCCGGACAAGACGTCGATCGTGGCGCAGATGCGCTGCAAGATCTTCTTGCAGCAGCACCACGCGCAGTGGAAGTCGCTCGGGACGGCCAAGCTCAAGCTGTATCACTCGATGCCGAGCGGAACAAAGCAGCTTGTCGTTGATAGCGACAAGGGCGGCGGCAAGACGGTCATCTCGACCATCGTTCTGACCGACGGCGTCGAGCGCGTCGGCAAGACGGGCGTCGCCATCGAGCTGAGCGACCAAGGCGATCGAACTGGCATTGTTTACATGCTCCAAGTCCGTATATCTTTCCTCTCTCATGGTACTTGGCGCACACTCTGACGATTTCGCTCGCAGATGAAGACGGAGCAGTCGGCGACCGGCCTCTTTGAGCAGCTTCTTCTCGGCTCGGACCGCATGCGCCGCTAAGGTCCCTTCCCATTCATTCAAAGACCCTCTCTCGCATCCACACCCCATGTCAATCTCTCGCTGTCTTCACTACTCCTATCATCGCCGGCCGGTCGAATCGACCCTCTCCCCAATAGACTCAAGATACCCCCTTTCGAACCCTTTCCTTCGCACCACTATACCCTCTTCGCGCGCACGCGTGTGCGCTAGCCACGCCCTCCGTAGCCTTTCACTGCGTCACGCTCTCGCAACCTGCTCGATGCCTCCCCTGAGGCCGGCATTTCCCCACACGACCCGGGCACTTCCACTCGATTCGTACTCTCTTTCTCGTTCGCGGGCTCCTTTGCTCTGCGTCACAGGCATGATCTCGATTCGCGGCTTCGGCTTGCTCTCGCTGGCGCTTGCTGCTGGGCTCGGCTCGGTTCTCTACCCTCGTCTCGACCGTGCGGGCGTTACTCGCTCGGTCAAGCCCTTCAACAACCAAGACTGCTTTGCCGTGCCAGGTGAGTCGACTGGTCTCTTTCCAGCCGATATCATCTGATGCGAGACGCGCTCGCAGGATTGGAGGCTTGTGAGGACGCCGAGTGGGTCGACCAGGAAAGCGGGCTTGCGTACTTGTATGTTGTTCCCCTCCTTTTTTGATCGTCCATACGACTGAACTCAAGCTGATCGTGTCGGCCGCCTACTCCAGGGTCTGCTCGTCGCGCGAGGCTCGCAAACACTGGGTGCCAGCGACTCTCCACCTCAATTCGTCGCTTCTCCCGCCCATCTCGACCGACTACATCGCACTCTTCGATCTCAATACTCGCTCGTACCGTCGCCTGGAGCTCCACGGCTTGCCCGCTGAGTCGAACGGCGTGTGGGTGCACGGTATTGCGCTCTGGCGCGACGTCGTCGATCCTTCGAAACTCACCCTCTTCGTCAACTCGCACCGCCCGCCGAAGGACCGCTCTCTTGGGCCCGTGCAAGGTGCCGACTCGGTCATCGAGATTTTCGAGACGACAGTAGGCTCGCACGAGGCTCGTCACGTCAAGACGGTCAAGCACGACCTGATTCGCACGCCGAACAACATGGTCGCGACGGGGCCGAGGACGTTCTACGCTTCGAACGATCACCGCTACAAGGTACGCTGGGCTCCAGCCATCGCATCGGTCGATCTGGGCAGTGCAGTGTTGCCTGCTGCGATACTTTTGCTGGCTAATTCGGCCGCGGCGCATAGCAAAATAGCTCACGTTCCCCTCGCGCCCAGGTACACTGGTCCCGCCTGTACGAGAAGTACGCATCGGTCGCATCCGACATTGTGTACTGCGATGCTTCGAGGTCCGCAGCAAGCTGCCTCGTTGCGGCGGACAAGGTCGTCTATCCGAACGGTGCGCTCTTACCGTCATAATCCCGACGTAGAGTGCCGACTCAACCTCCATCTGGCCTTCAGGCATCACCAAGGGAGCGGGTAACCTGCTGTACCAAGCGACGTCTCTCGAAGGACTGGTCCGGATGTGGGAGATGCAGCCTGACCATACACTGAAGGTCTTCGACGAGATCAAAGTAAGCAGGTCGTTCGATTCTGCGCAGGTCAAGAAGCCCGCAGTAGCTCGGCTGACCTTCCCAACTGCTCCCCCGCCTCGCATCTCTGCATCGCCGCGTCACAGCTCAACCGTCACTGCGACAACATCCATGTCGGAGGCGACGGCTCGATCTATGTGACGGCGCTCACCAAGATTCTCGACTTCGGGGCGGCGGGCAAGGACGGCGGCCTCGGCGGGCACCAGGTTCCGGTTGAGATCTTCCGCATCCGTAATAATACGAGCGCCCCGTCTAGGTGCGCGAGAATCACCGAACAGGTCGTTGTGCACCTTTCAAGCACTCAGCGCTGACAGCGCTCTCTGCGTTGACGTCTCGCAGCGACGGCAGGAAGTATCGTGTCGAACTTGCCTTTGCCGACACCGGCAAGATTGTCTCGGCTTCAACGACGGGCGCGCCGTACCAGGACAAGCTTCTGCTCACGGGTAAGCTGGAGCTTCCGCCGGTGAGCCGTTTTTCGAATGACATCTGACAGTTGCGCCTCCACAGGTCTCTTCTCCGAACAAGTCGTGGTCTGCACAATGAAGGAGTGAAAAGTGTCACTGCAACGAGGCTGGTTCAACCGCCAGCGCCCCTTGCTATGCTCATGCGAGAGACAGGTGTCGATCTGTGCCGGCGGCGGCGTCGCCAGAATTCGGGCCTCCTTGTCCGCCATTCAAGCTCGTGCTTCTCCTTTCTCCAAGCTCTCGTGCACAATGTAATTCTGTCGTCGCCCTCACTTCGATGTGAACGCAGTGATGGTGATTGTTGCGCTGAACGTGCGCGCATGTCCCGTTCCTCCCGTGCGGGCGTGCAAGGCACCAGGCGGCTGCATATTGACCATGCTTATTCGAACCATTGTTCCGACTCAATGATGTCTGGCTCACCCCGACAAAGGAGCAGATCTTGCGACACATGAAAGCGTCAATGGGTCGACCAGGACAGCGGGCTTGCCTAGTCATGTGATCTCTCCCTCAACTCCGCCTGTTTGTTTGAGTGAGACCCAACGGTAACGCTACAGAGCCTGCTCAACGCCCGAACTGCGCTCAATCGGAGTTCTGTTCTGGCCACACTTGGACTCGATTTTTGCGCACGTCTTGACCGACTAAAGCGCTCTTTAAATTCGACAATCCGCTCCATAACCGCTTACAGCTTCACAGTTTCCTCCACAATTTGAGCGGGACTCGATAGGTGCCCAGCATCTCGATTTGGTGCGGGAAACGCGTGTCCGTCGAAGTTCACCGTCCTAAGTCGACAAAAATTACCGTGAGCCGAGTCCTTTGTAGCGCCTCGACTAGACAAGCTGCTTCATCGCGGGTGTCTGGCTGCGTGATTGCAGCAGACGATCTGCAGACGCTGCCACTAGAGCTTGACAGGCCCGTTTGCTGCCGAGGTTGCTCAAAGACTGTTCCGTGGCACGAGCTGAGGACGAGCTGTTATGGACACAGAGCCCGGCTATTGCATTTGTCGCAGGCTATGCTTGGCCGTTGCACCTGGATCGAAGCTGTCCTGGTTGTTTGATGACAGCTTGAGAAGGCCAGCGTCCAGATGCCAGTGTCGTGAACGGAAGCACTGACCGAATGAGGGAAGTGATCAAGGCCAAAGAGACCATACATACGGGCTAAAAGGTGGCAAGTTCTGCTCACAAGGAGCAGGACGGGCAGCGAAAAGAGGAAAGGAAGAGGTTGCCGCGTTACAGCGCGATCAGCAGCGTGTCAGAAGTGGTAGAGCGCGCGGCGGTGAGCCGAGACCGATACCTCAAAGCTATAGCGAGCATCGTGGATCCACGGGAAGCGGCGATTTGGGCAAGCGAGACGAAGGACGGTCGATCAGAGGCTCGAAGCCAACGAGCGCTCCTCGGCGAGGGCCCTACCCGTCTAAAGAGGAGTCAACAGGCCCAAAGAGGTCCCCGAGATTAGCACTCGGCCCTGTCCGCACCATAGTGCGCCGCGCTGAGACTCAGCCGCTCATCGGCCTCTCCCCCACATCTCGTCCTCCATCATCTCGCGACGCCGCAGGCGAGATGCACGCCGAAGCGCCGCCAGCCTACAGCGAGCCTGCACAGCCACCAGCAAGCCTCTCGCCGCTCGAGCGGCTCCCGTCGCATCTCCTCCTGCGCGTCCTCGCTCACTGCGCACTGCAAGACCTCGTCTTCGCGCTCAAGCCAGCGTCGCGCACGCTGTACCTGCACGCTATCACACTCGCGAGGGAGCAGGTGCACCCGCTCTGGCGCGACGAGCTGCACCGTGCCGCGGCGGCAAGAGGGAGGGCGGCGCCGTCATCGGATCCGCTGGGGATGCGAGGCGACGCCCACACGCGCTGGGAGAGCGCAATCCTGCCACCGCCGAGCTACGACCTGCACGCGCCCGCCGCGACAACGTCGTCGCTGCTCGCGAGCCGCTCGCGCGAGTTGGCGGTCTATGACCACTTCGTCGCCGCGCTGGCGCTCTCGGCGCGCCGGCTGTGCGCGAGCTCGCTCCTCTTTACGAGCGAGGACGACGCGCTGCAGCTCCCGGGCGACGTGCGCACCGACCTGTGGGGGCTGATGCAGCCGCGAGCGAGGTGCGAGGACTTGCTGCTCGCGGAAGGGAGACGCGCGGGGTGGGTTGCGGGTACGGGAGAGAAACAAAGGGAAGGGCAGGTCGAAGCGACGGACGTCAGGGTCGAGCTGCGCAACTCGGAGGCGAGGTTGCTCCTGCCCACGACGAGCGGTGGGTCGCGAGTGAGCTGGCGAGGAGTGGTTGCGGTGCCTCGCTCGGCACAGGATCCTCTCGAGGACGTGGCGTGCCGTCTCGCGGGCGAGCTTGCACGAGCCTACATCCAACGCGGCGGGGACGCGATCGGGAATCGCTGGTACGATGTGCGAGTCTAGACGGCAGGCTCTGCTTTTTGCAACACGCAATAGAGACGCCGCAATCTTCTACAGCCCGCTGACATACCAGCCGAGGAAGCCGAACGCCGCGCCCGTGAGCTTCTCCATTGGGGTGTGGAAGAAGAGGCTCGTCATGAGCAGCATCCACCACGACAGGATGATAACGAAGACGGCGGCGTAACCCGCGATTACGATCACGGGGTGCGTGCGTCTCACGCGTTCGGCCTCGCTGCGCGTCCCGGTCGAGAAGAGGGCGGGGAAGAGCGCGGGCAGGAGCGGGTAGACGAGTTCGAGGAGGAAGAGCGAGCAGTGCACCATCATGAAGGCGTGCCCGCTCACGTCGTGCCCGCCGCGCCAGTACTCGCCCTTGGCGCCCGTGCACACGAGCGGCGCGCCCGCCGCGGCGTGGCCCGGCTCGGTCGACTCGAGGCCGCTGTGCGCCGCGTGCGCCGAGAGCGGGTCGTTCGAGACGGCGCTCGGCACGCAGACGGCGCCCGACGAGCGGAGGATGCGGGAGGTGATTGAAGGACCGAGGGAGCGGCCGAACCAGGTGGCCTGCGTCAGGTAGAACCAGTACAGGCTCGCGAGGAGGTACCGTCGGAGCGAGCCGTAGAGGTGGCCGGTCGGGACGGCGAGTTCGGTGGAAGGGACAGGGCGGCCGTTGACAATGGCAGGAGTCGTGGAAGGAGCGCTCGCGCGCTGGCTAGAAGGGGCCGAGGCGGGGAAGGCGATGAGGGTGACGGAGAGGAGGACGTAGATGGCGGTGACCCACGCCCACGACCGCTTGACGAACCACTGGTTCAGGATGTTGCGCTGGGTGCAGAAGAGGATGTCAGCGGGTTCCACTGGCCGGCAAAGGCAGGGGAATGCGCACTTTGTCGCCGAAGAAGGGGAGTTTGGGCAAGGGGAACGCCGTGTCCTCGAGGCGGGTGAGCGTGTGGGCGGGCAGCCTCGAGCGGAAAGCCGTCGTTGCAGCAGACGAGTTGAGCACCGAGAAGCATGTGCCCGCGATCAACGTCAGGAGCAGCACGTTGATGAAGCGCTGGCGGGGCGAGGCGGTGCTCGTGCGGGTTGCTGCTGGACGCGGCCTTGGGCGTGCTGGAGTGACGGTACTCATCGCGCGCAGCTTCGCTCGATTCTCGCACGAAGCGGTTCAGCGGGAAGCGCAAAGTGACGCCGTCCTGCTCTTCGTCGTTGACGTCGTTGACCGATGACTGGGCAGCACCAGCGAGATGCATCAGGCAACATTGCCACGTCTCCTGCAAGCTACAACAGAACCATGCTCACGCCTTGTGCGCCCTCGTGCGCTCTACCAGCGCGCTCCCGCCGCCCTCGGCCCTCTGCTGCGCCAGCTCGCTCGTCCACTTCATCGCGTCAGCAAACTGCCTGAGCCGCTCGGGCAGCTCGACGTCGAGGCGCTCGAAGTTGCGCTCGAGGCGCTCGAGCTCCTTGGCGCTCGGCGGCGGCCGCACGACGCCGCCCGTCTTGCTCTTCGGGTGCTCGACCTGGAACTGGCCCAGCTTGAGCGAGAACTCGGTGTGCCGCGCGAGCGAGTCGACCCAGTCGGCGAGAGCGTCGAGGCCCTCGAGCCCGCGCACGACGTACCACTGGCGCGGCGGGTCGCTGAGGAGGTCGTGCTTCGGCTTGTCGTCTTCGTCCTTCTCCTTCTTGACCTTGGTGCGCCCATCGTCGATCGAAAGGACGATGGGCTTTTGGCCGTGGGCGACAACACACCAGCTCAGCGGGTAGTCGCGCATGCCGTCGTCGCTCGGCTTGCGGTCGAACGGGAAGCCGGAGGTGAGGGCCGCAGACGGGTTGCGGAAGAGCTCGCTTGGCGGTGGTGCCAGGACGTAGTACTCGGTGCCATGCGCATCCACGCCGAGCGACGCGAATCGGAGGCGTGTGCAGGCGGCGCTCATGTAGTAGTCGTATTCTGCGCGGGTTTGGCCGTTATGAGCGGCATGCAAAAGAGAGAAAGAGAGAAATGGACGCACGGATATGCCAGCCCTCCTTCTTCGAGTCCGTCTCCGCCTGCTTGACGCGCTCTTCGACCTTGTCGCACTCGTCCTGCCACTCCTTGACCTTGAGCGACACCGAGTTGCCCGGCGGCTTCTCGGGCAGCGACGACGTCAAGCGGTCCTTCTCCTCCTGCAACTCGCGACGCTGGGCGCGGCGGCGGTTGTTAATCGAGACGAGCTCAGCGTCAGACGCCTTGGTCGCCTGCGGGGTCGCACGCTGAAGTCAGCCCGAATCCTCGACCGCGTGCGTGAGAGAAACGGAACCCACGCGATGCATCTCGTTCCGCACGGCCTCGGTGCCGACTGCGAGCTCGACGAGGCCACAGATGACGGCGAGGCGTTCCTCGGCCGGCATGTCTCGCTCGCCCTTCATGCGTCGCCCGGCCTTGTCGAGTTTGGGCGGCGGCTCCTCGTAGTCGCTCGCAAGCTGGTCGACCTCCTCTTCGTCGTCGCCACCCGCGCCGCTGTGCTCGCCGTCGACGACGCTGCTCGAGCTCGCAACGGGCTCGTCGTCGTCGCTCGAGTCGAGGCTGCTCAGCTCGCTCTCGTCCCCCGCGTCCGCCTCCTTCTCGCGCGCCTTCTTCCTCTCGTCCCTGCGCTTGCGCTCAAGAGCCTCGCGCTGCTCCTTGCTCGCACGAGCCCACTCGGCGCCCCGCTCGAGCCACCACTTCTCCGGCCCGCGCTCGACGACGCTCCTCGCCGAACGCCACGGCTTATCAAACACCTCGCGATGGCGCTGCACGCCCGCGACGGCGGTGCGCACCTCGCTCTTGACGTCGTCGAGCTCCTCGCGGCGGAGCTTGTGCACGTGCCCCGTCCACGCCTTCTCGGCGAGGAGGAGGTCGGCGAGCGCGCCGAGCAGGCGCAGCTGCACCGCCTCGGCCGCGCTGTCGCGGTCCTTCCACAGCCAGAGTATGTCGTCCGACAGGGCCGAGAGCACGCGCGCGAGCTGCGCGGACGGCGCGGCAGGCTGCTTGGTCGACGAGCGGGACGACGACGACGAGTTGGACGATGCTGACGCTTTGGGCGAGAGCGACGGCATGAGGGTGAGGAAGCGGAGGAAGAACTCGCGCACGTGCATGCGTGCGAGGAGGGACTCGTCCGAAGGGAGGAAGGAGGACTGGGCGTAGATGGACGAGAGGGCGTGTACGCTTGGCGGCGCGGAGAGCTTGGTAGGCGGGCGCGGCGGCATGGCCCGCTTTGGGCCTGCGTCCGTGCTCGCACGGCCTGCCGGAGCAGGGCTACTCGTCGACTGCTTCGCCTTGCCCTTCAGACTGGCGCGCGGCTTCTTCTTCTTCGGCGCCTCCTCGTCCGAGTCCGTCAGCTCCGAGAGCGACGAGTCCGACAGACCGTCGTCGGCGCCCCCAGCGTCCTTACTGGTCGCCTTGACTTTTTTGAGCGCCTTGGTCTTCTTGCTGCTGCCACCGGGCGTGTCGAACGAGAGCGACATGGCCGCAACTTTCCCGCTCGACGTGAAGCCGGCGGAGAGCTTGCTCCGCGCTGCGGTTGCCGCCGAGCGAGCGCGTGGCGTCGACGAGAAGGCATCTGGCGCGGCGCCGTTGAGCGAGCTGCCGAGCTCCTTGAGCGGGCCAGTCGCGTCGAGGCCGGCCTTCTTGCGGCAAGAGCTGCAGTTGCAAAGGCCGCGGCAGGACGGACACTTCCACGTCGCATCAGCGCCACTAGCCTTGACGGCGTGCGCGTCCTCGCTGTAGCGGTTCTGCAAGCAGCGCTCGCAGTACGAGAGGGTGCAGGGCTTGGTCGGGAGCGGGTCGGTCGAGCCCGGCTTGGGCTTGCCGGCGGGCTTCTCGCCCGTGCAGCGCAAGAGCGTCACCTTGGTGACATCGTGCGGCTGGTGGTCTGTGTACCGGGGAATGGGCAAGGTGTCAGCTCGCGAAAGTTGCCAAGAGCACAAGGCGAGCCGAAGGTGCCGCGCGCACCCTGGTGGCAGTACTGCGTGACGGGCTTGGGTCCGTTCGACTTGCGCGGCTTCTTCTTGGGCGGCTGCGAGGTGCTGCTCGCTGCCTCGCCGTTGACGTCCGCTGGTCCGTCGACCTCAAGCATCCGCTTCTCCTGCACCGCCGGGCCGTCTGCGGCGCCTTTGACGGGCGTAACAGCAGTCATCTCGACGTCTGAAGCCGTCGTCTGCGCCGCTGGTAGCGCGTGAGCAGCGTCGAGTGCGGACGCGTCGACCTCATCGACTTTGATGGTCGCGTCGGAAGCTTCGCCGGGTGCCGCAGGCTGGTGGACGGCCTCCATGGCTGCGATTGACGCGTCTCTGCAGTGCTCTTACGCGCTCTAGTGAGAGTCGGCGAGAGGTCAACGCCGACACCGCGCCGGATCGGTGCGCGAGGCGTCGAGACGAGCCAAGGTCGGCCAGCTTTGCACGCGCGACAAAGCAGTACGAGAGCTGGGCGAGCGTTGCAGACTTGTCAGCCTACCAGTGTTGCACAGTGCGCGCCTGTCTAGCGATCTTTCCGCTCCACTCCTGCCTCCAAGCCTGCCTCGTGCGCCCGCGTCCTCCTCTTGCCCTTCATCCGTTCATTACATGCGAGACAGCGCACGCGCAAACTCACGCAGACCGCCCCACAGTTGCACCGCAGGCGATTGCGCCCGCGGTGCGCCACGCTTTGGCGGCGCACTCCCGACGCCTTCCCGTTCGAGCAAACGGGAGCCCACCCTCTCCGTCGTCCCTTCCGCTCGCGGCATCGTGAAGCCTGCGCGTACAGGTTCCGCTTGCCCGCTCTGCTGCCCGAGTGGTTCCGAGTGACCTTGCTAGCGGCCCTGCCTCGTAGGACCGGGTCCCGCTTCAAGCCTTTCCGAGGCGCTCCAACCTTGCCCAGGCAGACGTTCCGACACACTCCTCGGCCGCTCTTCGTCTTGCGCTACGCTCTGCTGCTCGTGCAGGCTGCCTGGTCCCTCCTGCGAGCCAGTGCACCTGAATCAGAGCGTCCGCTGAGCTCGGCGCTGTCTGCACTTGCCGCTGCACGAGCGATAGCGCAGCTCATCTCCAAGCTTCTTGATCGCTGGACCCGCTCCTTGCGACCCAGCAAGCCCACTAGCGCCACACCCGTGCTGGCACGGAATACACGGGGCCATGTTCACCGCGGCATCGCAGCCGCAGGCGCCGCACACGCTCCCGATCTCCGCCTACAACTACGACTCGCCGACCCTCCCGGGAGCCTACCACTCCACGCCGCTGCAAGAATCGCACTTCGACCCGCACGATCCGTCTTGGTTCACTCCCCAGCTCACGACGTCCGGACAGCCGAATCAGTCGGGCTTCGTGCATCACCACCTCTCCTCCAACCTGGCGTACCCCGGCCATGAAGAGGAGCTCGTGTACGACGAGGGCGAGTATGCCTTGATGGAGCACGAAGCTGTCGCAGACCAGCACCGGCGATATAGCGAGGGCGATTATCCGCTCAGCGGCACGAGCGAGCGTGAGCCTTACGGCCAAGTGCGTCTCTGCCTTGTCTGGGCGGAACTCCTGATACATTGCTGACGTGTAGCTTTCACAGGCAATGGGATACGAAGAGGCGCCGCTAGCACCGTCCTACTTCGACTCGGACTACACGCTCGCCCCCCCACCGATGCGGACTGGCCTGAGCGACGAAACCCTCCGGCCACCAGTGTCGCTTATCAGCGGCGAGATCTCTCCTGGCACGGAGCTGTACGAGCACGAGATTTGCAAGCTCGCGCAGCCTCGCGGGACGTACGACCAGCCCCTTACGCTCGAAGATCCCGCCTATCCCCACTACCCGGTTTCTAGCGGTGCCCAACTGGCGAGCGCAGAGCCTTTCGCCATCGACCTCGCAGCGCAGTCGTACTCTCAAACAGCCTATGAGGCGGACGCCACCCTGCAGCAGCACCATACGCACGGGCTGATGGCCGAGCCGCCTACCTCGGTCGCGCCGCAGATTGTCTATCAGCCTACGCCGCAACGTCCCGTCCCGCAGAACATGCTCCAACCGTCACCATATCCGCCGTCCTCCGCTCCGTCTTCGGCTTCGGCTACGCCGCTGTCCTCGCCCTTCCAGCCAAACCCACACTCTCACCGTCCGAGCCTCGCGCACGCACACACGCAAGCTGCGCCCGAGCTTGTAGGCCACTCTGCTCCTACCGGCCAGCACTATTCACCTGCGCCGCCCGTCTCGACCAACATCCCGCGTCACCACTCGTATTCGGGTCCTTCGCCGGAGCAACGCCCATCCTTCCAGGAGCAGCAGTACGGTCCGCCTTCCGCAGACGAGGCACCGCGGCGCTTCTCGCTGCAGCATGCCGCTGCGAACGGGTCGTGCGGCTCGCCCGTCGCCTATGCGCCGTACCCTTCGTCGGCGACGAGGCGCCGCTCGAGCGGGTCGCTGCAGCACCAGTCGATGTCGCCCTCGCGCGGCGTAGGCGGCGCGGCCCAGGCGGGCATGCCGACCACTCCGAGGCGCCTGTCGAACACACCATCGACGCCGAGCCGCCTCGCTCGCGGGAGTCACGAGTACGACTACTCGCCTTCGAGTCCGTACGGCCCTCGAACTCCGGCACGTCGCTCATCCGGGCCGACG
Source organism: Rhodotorula paludigena (assembly GCF_050403205.1). NCBI lineage: Eukaryota > Fungi > Basidiomycota > Microbotryomycetes > Sporidiobolales > Sporidiobolaceae > Rhodotorula > Rhodotorula paludigena. Next base: position 57,298 of record NW_027481401.1, on the reverse strand, counting down.
GCGCCCTCGCCCTCGACCATGAGTGCCGGCGTGATGCACCCGCCGCAGTCCAACGCCTCGCCATCGTTCTCCTCCTCGGCTCGTCGAGGCAACCCCGGCCTGAGCATCTCGGTGGATGCCGCAGCATCCTTCTTCGAGCAGCAGCAGCGTCATGAGCAGCACCAGCAGCCGCCGACCGCCTCGACGGGGAGCATGGGCCCGTACCGCTCGCCGCGCTACTCTCCATTCTCGCCCTTCTCGCCTTACCCGTCCAGCACTTTCGGCACGCCCGCTACAGTCGACACAGGCGGATTTCTCTCGCCTGCCAGCCCCAACGGCCTGTGCAGCCCGTCGCCGGTCCCCGTCGCCAGTCGACGCCGCCGCTACTCGGCCGACCAGCCCGTAGCCCGCAGCGGCAGCGCCTTCCATCCGTCGCAAGCTCACATCGTCGCGCGTCGCGCGAGCGCCGAAGCCGCCATGGGCGGATCGAGCCTCTCTGGGTTCGCGGGCGCGGCGGCGAGTCCCGGTCTCAGCGAGCCAAGGTCCCGCGGCCGCAGTCTAGCCGTCGGCGTCAGGGGCGCGCGCCCTCTCTCGAGTACGCTCATGGACGAGCACCTCGACGGCGGCGAGGGCGGCGGATGCGGGAACGGCCCCGTCTGGACGTCGTCGCTGCAGCCGCCGCCGATCCCGCAGCACCACTTGCAGCACCAGCACGAAGCCAAGCACCACCACGGCGCGCACGACTGGCCCATGTCGGCCCACGGGCCGAATGTTGGCGTCTCGCTCGAGGGCCTCGATCCCGTCGGGCTCGGCCTCGAGATGGGCGTCGAGGAGATGCACCTTGCCGGGACAGGCGGCGCATCTCGCGGTCACGGGGCGCCCTTGTCGCTGTCGGCTCCGCCCTCCGCCATGCTCGGCGTCGCTCCTGCAGCAATGTACGACCCGTACGGCGGCGGGCCGTACGACCTCGCGGTCCAGCAACAGCAGCACCACGGTGGCGTCCTCCAACAGCAACAGCAGCAGGCATACGAAGACCTCATTCTCGCCTCGGCAGGTTCGGCGGCGCAGATCTCCCGCGCACGCAACGTGCGGGCCAGTCCGCCCAGCGCAGAGGACCAGCACGAGCGCCTGCAGCGAGAGATTGAGGAGTATCTCGCTTCGCCGAACCGCCTCGAGCTTGGCGAGCGGACTGTCGTTGTCATGAACCCGAAGATTGCGCAGCGAAGTTACGGCACCGAGAAGCGGTGCGTCACGTTCCTCGGCTGTGCGAAGTGTCAGAGTCCCGACGACTGACGTGCTCTTGATTGCCAGTCTACTTGCTCCCCCGCCAATGGCTTTGCTCCTTGGATCGTCCTGGTGGCAGACGCTCGATGCGCACCCGTCGCTCTCGCTCGCCGCCGCCTCGGCATCGGGCAAGCTTCCGTCGCCGCCGTCGCCACAGCAGCGGGCAACACTCGCGCCGGAGGTCTACATCAGCATTTCGTCGGACAAGGTCTTCCCGAGGCAGTCGGCGTCCATGTCGTGGATCTCGCACGAGGGCAAGCTCATCCTCGACCGCGACGAAGACGACGTTCCGCCGCTCGCAGGTCGTGCCATGAGCAAGTCGCTCGCGGTAAGCGTCGCAGGCGAGCTTAACAAGGACATCAGCACGACGGTCAACGCTGTCGTGACGGTGTGCGAGCCCGGCCTGGGCGACCATGAGCCGCGCGTCTACGCCAAGTTCGTCGGCAAGCCCATGTCGGTCATCTCGAAGCCGTCCAAGAAGCGCTCCATCGTTGCCGGCAACAGTAAGCTCCTCACTGAAGCTCTTCTTCTCCTGCGACCTGACCTTGCTTTCTCTGCAGTCGCTGGACTTCACCACGGCGGTCTCGTCTCCCTGTACAACCGTACCAAGACGTACAGCGGCTCGACACGCTATCTCTGCACTTCGGGCATCTCGTCCATCTTCCCGACTCAGGAATGGCAGTCCATGGCGGGCCTGCACACGCCGCGCACCTTTGCGCCCAAGGACGCGCGCGACGTCCGCTTCGTCTCCAAGACGAATGCCTGGGACGCCTTCGTCGTCTACGCCGTCGACGTCACGGGACCGCAGACCTTGGCGAGCGGCAGCGTGCCCGGTGCAGCGCAGCCAGGCTTCCCGGCGCCGCCGCCAAACGCCGTTCCGTACGACCCGAAGAGCCAGCGCGCGCTGTACTACAACCAGACTGTCGTGTTGCAGGACCTCGCTACTGGTGTCGTTTCGGTGCGCTTATCTCGTGCTTGGAGAAGGCGGCCAGCAGACATTGACGCGCATTCCCTTCTCCCTTCAGCCCATCCTCGTGCTTCGCCGGGTCGACGCCAAGAACGTCATTGTCGGCGGCGGCTCCTTCGAGCCGGTCATGCCCGCGCCTCCCAACGATGCGTCTCTATACCCCACGCTGCCAAACGAGCGCCTCGGCGAAGCCGTCTCAGCGTACCGCCCGATCGCGCTCGAGGTCTGCTCGGACCCGTCCTCCCCGCCGCCCTCTGCGGGCCCGTCGCTCGCGCTCACGCCCGACTCGTTCCTCGGCGTCGTCGACGAGGACGTCGGCGTGCACCAGGCTGCGGAGCGTCGCGCCTACGTCAAGCCGCCTGGCGAGCCGGCGAGTCAGCCCATCACGCCGACAAGGGAGTCGTTCGGGGGTGCGAGCCATCAGCACTTTGATGTGCATACGCCGCTCCCCCGCTCGGCGTCGGCGCAGCAGCTCAGTAAGATGGACGAGCTCGACGGGACATACGAGCCGGGCGCTGGCAGGTCGAAGGGCTCGTCGAGGGCGGCGGCCGCGGCACTCGCCAAGAGCAAGAAGCGCGGGCAGTCGTCGACGAGCTTGTCAACGCTTGCGGTGGGCGCGGAGCAGGGGAAGTCGAGGGTGTGGACGCTCCCGCTTGGAGGTGCGTTGGCCGCTTCTTCTTTCCTACGCGTGGCGGCGATGCTAACTCACACTGCTCCGTAAAGACCACTGCATCTGGTCGATGGTACAGGTCGAAGTCGCGCGGCACACGTTCTTCATTCCGCCATCAGTGCAGAGCATGGAAACTCCTCTACGCAACGGGTTCGTTCCCTTCGGTTCCTGCATTCGCGAAGCGCTCGCACCGACTGACTGTCCCGGCGCTGCAGGCTCCCTCCTCGCAACCATTTGTACCGCACTCCGCGCCCGCACCTGCTCATCGGGCCGAACGTCCCGACGATCACGTCGCTCGAAGGTCCCCTCGCATCGCCGTCACGCGACAGCGAAGCCGGCATGCTCGGTACATTCCGCCTCTCTCCTTCCTTTCTTCCACCTATGACATACTGACCAGAGCGTTTTGCAGCGCTGCACGGCCAGCACCTCACGCCCGACCTGACGATCTACCTCGGCTCGACGCCGTGCCCGCAAATTCGGTTCAAGTCGCCGGAGCTCGTCCTCGTGCGCCCGCCGGTAGGGCTCGCACCGACGCACCTTGTGGGCGATCAAGGATCGCTGCCCGGCCGGTTGGGCCTTGCGGCGGCGCTCGCAGCGGGCGCGAAGAGGGTCGCGCTCGTCAGGCCCGATGGCGTCGTCTTCCCGACGCAGGTCTGCTATTGAGCGCATGACGGCGCGACAGCGCACAAGCCCACAGACACTCTCTCCCGCTGTACTCTGATTATTCCGCAAACTGTATCCATATCCACGCTCGCTCCCTTTCTCCTCTCCTCATCGCCTTTGTGTAGCATCTCAATCCGTCGTTCGTGTATGTGCCATCACACTAAGGCAAGCATTGCCACGCAGTATCAATCTGAGCGGTCGTCTCTGCGCAGGCGCGACAACGGCGGCGAGAAGACGAGAAGACGAGCGGTTGAGAAGGTCGACGACAAGGGTGTTGTCGGGGCGGCCGGGAGGGACGTGCGCGAGCCGACGAGGCAAGCGGATCGTCACACGCGCCCTTGCCTCGTGCTGAGCAGCCTTGCGTGAGTGGGCTGTGTGACGATGCGAGCGCGAAGCAAGAGGCCTTGGCGAAAATCATTGAGCAAGTCGAGACGCGCCGCGACGAGGTGAAGCGGAAATGGAAGACGCGTCCTCTCTCGCTGCACGGCTTCGTCGGGGTGACTGTGCGGTGCAAGGGTCTGCTGGAGAGTCAAACTAGGGGTAGACACGCGTCTGACTTTGTCCAGATGAGCGGGAGACGGGGTGTGAGCACGCGCGGCGACGGCGACCGTTGCAGGCGCTCGCACCTCGTCGCTGCCAACGCCGCGTCGCTCTGGCCCTTGTCCTCTCTTCTCTTCTCTCTTGCTCCGTCTCTCCCTCGCTCCCTGCGTCTGTGTATCGCTCGCTCGCGGCAGCAACACGCTCACGCCCCGGCCGTGAACTGCTTGCTCTCGTCCCTCCCTCTCCCTCGCCGTCGCCCGTCGCTCAACCTCGTCGTCCGCGACACCGAACCGCGCCGCGTCCCCGCCACACGAGCACCCACAGTTGAACGCACACGCCTGCCGGACAGTCTGTCGTTTCTTGCACTCCCTTGACACCTCTGTGACCCTCCTTCAACGCAATCGTGAGTCCCGCTCGCCGACTCGTCACTGCGCAGCCAGCACGAGGGTCCCTGCCCGCCCTCTTGCTTCGCATCGTGGTCAGACCGACTGATGCAGATAACCGACACTTACGCTGTCTCGTTGCGCAGATGCTCACCTCGACCGCCCTTTCTCTCCTCTCGGCGGCATCGCTCGCAACGTCGGCCGCCGCCTACCACGCGCCGAGCCTGCACAACCACGGCATCCGCAGCGGCCACGCGCACGCTCACCTCGCGCGCGACTTTGTCCCCGTCCGCTCCGCCCTCGACCGCCGCGCTGCTGCTGCCGCCAAGGCCGCGAACGCACCCCTCAACAAGCGCATGCAGAAGCGCGTCCGCCGCTCGGAGGGTGCGTTGCAACGTCTTGTTGCCTGCATGCAAGTCGGCGCACGGGATACTGACCGCCCTGACCCGAACAGTCGCGCCCCGCTCCGCCGACAACGCCGTCCTCGTCACGCGCGCCGACGCCGGGACCAAGCAGTCTTCGACCGCCATCTGGTGGAAGGCTGACGGCTGGTCTGGTTCGTGCGACACGGCCATCGAGTGCGTCTCGTCGCGCTTATTCTGCGAACTTCAGCCGTGCTGACTCGGTCTCGCCTCCAGCAACTCTGCCATGCAGGTCGGCCTTCCGCTCTCCGTCTACCCCGACGTCCGCACCAAGTCGTCGCTGTGCGGTACCTCGATCGAGGTGACCGCGCCGTCGACGGGCAAGTCGGTCACTGTCACGGTCGTCACGGCCGCCAACCGCGACGAGTACACGACCTTCTCCAAGGCTGCGTACGAGGCGCTCGGCGGCGACTTTGACACGGGCATGCTCCCCGTCGAGTTCTACGCCGAGGCTGTCGCGTCCGTCGAGACGACCTCGGCTGCTGCGGCAACGACCACGCAGGAGGCGCTCAAGACGGCTGCGAAAATCAAGGCCGTTGCTCAGACGACCACCACCACGACCACCACGCAGGCGCCCGCCAAGACTACCTCGGCTGCTCCTGCCGCGACCACCTCGGCTGCTCCTGTCGCCGAGGCTGCGGCCAGCAGCGATGATGACGACGACTGGGTCTGCGATGACGACGAGGAGGCTTCGTCTTCCGACGACGACGACGAGGTTTGCGACGAGGAGACGTCCTCTGCAGCGGCTCCCGCTTCGACCTCGGCGGCGCGCGAGGCGTGGAAGGAGTCGACCACGACGTCGGCTACCCCCAAGGCGACGACCACCTCTGCCGCGCCCGCCACGACCGAGGCGGCCAAGACGACCACGACCGAGGCGGTCACGACGACAACCACCACGTCGGCGCAGCCGCAGGCGACCAAGGTGGCCGACACGGGCGACTCTGTTACGCTCCTGACGCAGCTCAACATCCAGGGCTTCCGCGGCGCGAACGGCGACGCCATCCTCTCGTGGTACAACACCAACTCGGGCCAGGACTCGACCAACGGCAACTCGTGGTGCGGCTTCCCGTACGACAACAGCGTGCCGGGCTTTGCTCCCTCGTGCGTCCTTTTCCGCTTCGGTCACCTCTCCTCGTGCGGTGTGACTGACCTTCGGAGGCCCTGGCTCAGGCTCAAGACGATGCTCAACAACTTCGGCGGCAATTACGAGGCGGCCGCCAAGGCGTACTGCGGTCTCGAGGCCGAGATCACGACGCCCGACGGCCGCACCTCGACCCTGTACATCGCCGACGCATTCGACGACACGTGGGTCCTCACGCCGTCGTCGCTCGACATCATCCACGGCTCGTTCGAGAAGCTGTACGGCTCGTGGACCGACAACAAGAACGACGTTGTCAAGGGCGCATCCTGGAAGCTTACCGGCGGCCGCAACGAGCGCCTCACGTTCAAGTCCACCAACTCGCTCGGCGGGTGGTAAACGACCGCTCGACACCAGGCGGTTCCCTCGGACTCGACGACCACTTTTCTCGCCTCGCAATCGCATCTTTCCTCCTTTCACTGCGCCTCTTTCGCCCTCTTTCAACCCGTCGGTCCGGAACCTCGCCCTTCTCCACCTTGTCTCCGCCCAGCGCCGGCTCGACGCCTGGCAGCTCCTCTTTCGGCCCGATCGCGCGCCAGTCGCACGAGCTTTCCGGTCGCCCCTTTGTAGCTATCACGACCCACCTCGCATGCGACGACACCTCTTCCTCCTTCCTTGTCTCCCTTCTTTCCTTTCCCTTTGGTTATCGGCCTCGATCTCCCTGCAGAGCGAGGTCTGTTGGCGGGTTTTTGGCATTGGCGCAGGGCGAGTGAGCCGGGCTGCTGGGCGGGCGGTTCCTCCCCTTTTCGTTGTCCTTCCTTCTTCCCTCTCTGTCTCTCTCTTCCTCTTGCTCTTATGCAGCGCGCCCCTTTGCAAAAGTAACGATCACCACCCATGGGCTCGTTGTCGCTTGAACGCGAGTGAGCGGGCGACTCGGCTCCTGGCGGCGCTCCACTTGCTCCCGCTTTCTCCTCGCTTTCGCCCACCACGGTCCAGTTGACGCACACCGAGAGAGACCAGCTGCGATGTCTTTCTCAGACCTGATGCGCTCGTACACGACGGCCCCGCCGTCCTTCTCGCCCTCGTCCGTCGCCTCGTCGTTCTCGCGCTCGTCGTCATCCCTAACTGCGGCGCCGTCCGCCGCCTCGTCGTCGTCGGTCGTGCGCCCGCCGCTCTCCGTCTCGCTCACGGCCGCTCGCGGGCCGTCCAACATCGCCGGCTACTCGATCGCAGCGGGCGAGACGGCCTACCTCCCCGCTCCCGAGTCGTCCTCGGCGGCGGGCGTCGCCAAACTCGCGACGCCCGAGGGAAGCGCGCAGGGCGTCAATCAAGGTCTCGCGCTGGGGCTCGGCCTCGGACTGGGACTCGGCACGCTCCTCGCGCTCCTCGTACGTCTCTCGTGAGAGCCCCTCTTCTGCCGAACCGTCCTGACGCTGTGCGTCGCAGGGCGTCTACTTCATCTTCCGCCAGCGCCGCGTGCAGAAGCAAGAATTCGAGCAACGTGCTCAGAGGATCAGAGCTACGGTCGACGGCATCGAGGCTCGTCGTGGCGAGGAGGCGCCGACGATGCGCGAGACGTAAACGCTGCTGTCGCTCTTTCGCGTGAGTACTCACATCTGCCAGGCTTCAAAGGGCGTGTACTGAGTGCCCCATCCCGTTGCAGCTGTATATATCGCCCGCGCTTCATCACTCCGTTCGAGCGCCTGTATCCTTCCATCAACTCTTCGCCATTTCCTCAGTCCTCCCTGTTTCGTGCACATTCTTGAGTGTCTCTGTCGTTGTCTCTTCTCGAATGAGCCTTCATCCACGTCTGTAACGCCTGCCGATCAATATTCAAGTGTCGGCGCGAGGAAGTGGTGAGATGGCTGGCTCCATCTGGCGGTCTGTCGCTGGCGACGCTGGGGTACAGAGCCCCCTGCGCTCACTCAAGCGTGCTACACAGCGTCGGGTCAGTTGATCAAGTCAACCTGCGAGCGGCTGTCCAGCTACAGAGCCTGTAGTTGGCGCGCGAGCAAGCATTGTGTTTTCGACCAGCGCCTCATTCACCGAACGGGGCAAGCAACCTGCCTCGTCTCTGCGATCGGCCTTTACAGCTCGCTTGCCCAAGCAGGCGCAGATGCCCAGACTTGCACGCGTCGACATTCCGCTGCTCGGTTCGGTCGGTCTGGCTGATGCCTTGCGCCACTCCTTCTCTTCCTCCTCGCGCTCGCCCGCGGCTCTCTGCTTCTTGTGCTTTCATCGGCGCGCTGGTCGCGCCCGCCTTCCTGCCCTTCGCCAGATCGTCCTGTGTCTGTGCCTTGTCTGTCTCCGACGCCGCTGGTCGACGTCCTTTCTTGTGCCATGCATCTCTCTCTCGCTGCGGTGCTCGTCGTCGGCTGGTCCGCAGTGGCACTCGCCGCTCCCATCAGTAGGTTGAGCGGACACAGGTGCCACTGTAGCGAGACACTGACGCATCGCACCTCCAGGCGATCTCCAGCAGTCCACCGTCGCCTGCAAAGGAGCTTTCCAATGCAGGACGCTATACCGCCCGCCCAACTCGATTGCGACGTGCCGCAACTCGCTGTGCGGGTACGAGTGCGAAGAGGGCTACGTCGCGCTCGGCAAGAGACGGTGTATCCCTGAGGCAAGAGCGAGCGAGGTGGTCAGTCGGGCGAGCGAGAGCGCGGCATCGGCAACCAGCACTACGACGCCCGATCCGTTGCCATCATCGACTGCGACGAGTGCGCAGCCGTCAACAGCGGTGACGACGACCTCGACGAGCTCTGCACCGCCGCCTACCTCGTCCGGGAACGCTTTGACGGAAGCGGGCGTCACAGGCTTCCCAGGTCTGAACACAAGTGCGCTAAAGATTGCCCATTCTCTGAAAATTGGTTGCGGACATTGAGCTCGAGACGGGCGCAGATGCCATCCTGTCCTGGTACGATACGAACAGCGGGCGCGACTCGACCAACGGCAACTCGGTGAGTGTCCCTGCCTTCGGCTGCGACAACTTCCTTACACACTTTGCAAACGAGAGACGCTGACTCTGGTCGCCTGTGGCAGTGGTGCGGCTTCCCGTACGACAACAGTGTTCCTGGCTTTGCGCCTTCGTGCGTCCTTTCCACTTCTTCCGAGATCTATCTCTGAGCGGGCGCTCCTTTCAGACTCAACACGATGCTCGCCAACTTTGACGGAGACTACGAGTCTGCGGCCAAGGCATACTGTGGCCTCGAGGCAGAGATCACCACGCCTGACGGCCGAACCGTCACGCTCTACGTCGCCGACGCCTTTGACGATACCTGGGTCCGCACTCCCGCGTCCCTCGATATCATCCACGACTCGTTCGAGTCGCTCTACGGCTCGTACACGGACAACAAGAACAATGTCGTCAAGAAAGCGTCGTGGCGGTTTACTGGCAGGCGCAACGAGCGACTGACGTTCAAGTCGACGGATTCGCTTGGCGGGTGGGCTACGCCTGACTCACCCACCTCTACTGTGACGTCCGCCACCTCTATCCCAACGACGGTCCAGACGTCGGCGACGGACACCGCGCCGACGCCGTCTTCCTCGGCCAATGCGCTCACGCAGGCTGGCATCTCGGGCTTCTTGGGCAACAACACAAGTACGTCGAGCACGCACAACTTTCTGAGCCCGCCGCTCACCTGACTCACGACTGCAGATGCCATCCTCTCGTGGTACGACACCAACAGCGGGCGAGACTCGACGAACGGCAATTCGGTGCGTGACGCTTCTGCTTCCTCATGCCGAGTGAGCAGTGCTGAGACTGGGGATGCTTGCAGTGGTGCGGGTTCCCGTATTCGAACGACCTGCCGGGCTTCGCACCTTCGTGAGTCTCGCCCTTCGATTGCTTATGAGCGTGCTTCCGCTTACGGTCTCCGACCCGCTCAGTCTGCGCACAATGCTGTCCAACTTCGATTACGACTATGAGACGGCCGCTCGAGCGTACTGCGGACTTGAGGCAGTCATCACAACGCCCGACGGCCGGACCGCGACGATGTACATCGCCGATGCGTTCGACGATACCTGGGTCATTACGCCGTCGTCCCTCGACATCATCCACGGCTCTTTTGCCCAATTGTACGGGTCGTGGACGGACAATAAGTGCGTTGCCGACGATGCCAGTATGCTGCTTGCACATCCGAGCTGACCTTGACTCTGTTCGCACAGGCTCGATGTCGTCAAGAATGCTCACTGGCAGCTCACGGGGCGACGAAACGAGCGCCTGACGTTCAAGAGCAAGAATCCGCTCGGAGGGTGGAGTTGAGCGGGGGAAGCGGGCTTCTCCACGCACTTGCGAAGGTTACTGGTGTACGTGCATCGATAGAGACCACATGTCACGGCTATAAGAACGACTGAAGGGGAGAGACTACTAGAAAGACGAAGTAAAAGTACTACTGGCGCGAAGCACGCCTCTCACCGCTCACCCTGCGGTCCGTCGCTCGGGTTCCCGAAGGTATCATCATCCTGTCGAGTTCGCGGTCGATCTCGACGTACCCGCGCCACTCGACCTCGATTTCGCGCGCCTTTCCCTTGCCCTTGTCGTCTGCTCCGAGCGAGCGACGCAAGTCTCCCTCGGCCGCGCGGCGCTTGGCGCCGGCACTGCCGCCAGACTGGAGCAGGCTGATGATGCGAGAGTCCTCCTCCTCGCGCGACGACTCGGCTTCCTCGATCGCCTGCACCGCCTCCCACACGCGACCCGTCTCGCCGGATGAGCGTCGGTTGCGGCGACGCTGGCGATACGAGGTCGAAGTTGAAAACGGTAGGGACGTGTAGGAGTCGTTCGAGCTGTCAGCGTCTAGCGCGGCGTCGAGCGTGACCCGCGAGGTAGACGCGACAGGCGACGCGGCGCCGCTCGAGGCGGCAGACGAGAAGTGCGAAGGCGGGAGCGGGAGGATCTTGCGCTCTGAAATGTGCGGCAGCGGCTTGTCGTGCGACGGGACAGGCGGGAACGGCTTCGACGTCGAGGCGAATTGCGGCGTGACGAGCGACGCAGAGAGCTGGACCTGCTGCATCTCGGGCGCGGGAGAGCTGGGCGACGCCGCGCGCGATGCCCGTGTGGAAGAGGGCGAGGCGGGAGCGGGAGCTGGCGAGCGGCGGACAAAAGAGCCGAGGTAGGAGAAGAGGCGTTGGGCGGAAGACGGCGACTTGGGCGCAGCGTTTAAATTGTCGGGAGTCGACTCGCGGGGCAAAGGCGCCGAGTCGCTCGTCGCGCTCTGCGCGGCAGGGGGCGACTCGTCGCGAAGGAAGTCCTTGATCGGTACCTTGGGCTTCTCCGGCGGCGTATCCTCGTAGAGATGGCGCAGAGCGGGGTTGGCGAGGGCGGTCGGGAGGTGCGAGTGAGCGATAGAAGTGCGGCGAGCCCGACGTTCCCGACTAGGTGCCGCGAAGAAGGTGTCGTCTGCGAAGTCACCGGACACGTCCTCGTCGGAATAGTTATCCTCATTGCCTTTGAGATCGTCCTCATCGCTGAAATGCTCCTGCTTGACGATGAGCTCGGGGCTTTGAGACCGTTCGTCGCTTTCTTGCACGTCGTCGTCGCCATAGTGCACTGACTTGGACGCGCGCTGCATCTCGGCGCTCAGCGAGGCCGCGCTTGGGAGCGCTGGCTGACTACGAGCCGATGTAGCGGCTGACGAGGCGCGCAACGACCGAGCGTCTTTCGCCCTGCGGGTCTTGAGCGCGTCGACGCGGACAAGGAGCTTGTCCCTGTGGGGAGTGATGCATTAGCCGCCGCCAGTCGTTCGCCAGCGAAGAAGTCTAGCGCACCAAGCCCATTCACCGTCCTCGCACTCCTCCCTCGCAACGCCGAGCTTGCGCAGGAACGTCTCGACGACACGTTCGGCGTCGATGTCCTCGCCCGTGACGGACGCGAGCGCGATCGACTCGCTCGCCATTGACACTCCGCCCGCGGACGAGACGCTCGTCCCGCGCCGCTGTCGCCTCCCGAGCTCGACAAGCGTCTGCTCGAGCTTGCGCCACTCGCGCGACGTCCATCGGCTGGCCGGCGCCTCCTCGTCATCCTCCTTGCGCGTGGGCGGGAGGTGCTCGCGCAGCTCGTCCTCCGCGTCGAGGAGCAGCGTCCTCAACTCCTCCTCTTCTTCGTCATCGGCTCCATCGTGCTCCGCTGCCGCGATTTCGGCGTGCGCGATCTCTGCCGCGTCGACCGCCTCGACGCCCTGCTCGACATACTTGTGGTAGACCTTGAGGATGGCGGCTGCACGAGCTGCCGCACGCGGGTCGGTCGACGAGACTTCGATGACTGGGAGGGTCGGATGTGAAGGTCGCGAGCGACGGCGGCGGCGAGTCCCCGAGGTCGTCGTGGCGTTCGAGAAGAAGGATGCGTCCGAACGGGAGGTAAAGGTGGAGTCGGCAAGAGACGCAGGCGCTTGCGGATGCGACACAGACTGCGCGAACGGCTGCTCGTCGTCTTCGTCCTCGCGAGACAGGGCGGCAGCAGGTCGTGGGCCAAAGAGCAAGCCCTGCAGCTTTGATCGGCCCTCTTCGACGGCGGCGCCGAGACGCGCTTTGAGCGGGCTGCCGGTGGGGCGCGCGGGCGACGGAGACGCCATCCTCATGTCGGTGCCGTGAAGCTGTCCGGGCGTTGATGGCAGCTTCTTGCGGTCGACCGAGGGCGAGGCGAGCGAGTGCGTCGAAAGAGCCGGCGAGGCTGGGCGAGGCGACGGGGACGACATGACCATGTCGCCGGATGCCGAGCGAGCAGGCGAGACGAACGCGCCACTCTGCAAGCGTAGGGACTGCGCGGGCGAAGCCATGCGCTCGTCCTCGTCCGCCGATGTCGCGGGAAAGACGGGCGAGAGGCGGTCCTTTGCCGGAGTAGGCGGCGCGACGTCGGCCTCCGGCTCTTCCTCTCCGCGTGCATCCGGAAGAGAATCCGTACCCCGAGTGAGAGAGCGCTCGAGCGCAGTTCTCTCCCGTCCGACGAGGGCAACCTCCTCTTGTTCCTCGTCCTGGTCCTTCCTGGGCCCGAGCCGCGGCGAAGGCGCAGGCGAGACGGTCGGGCTCGTCGACGAGCGGAAGAATGCAGGACCGCGCGTCCACGACTTCTGCTGCAGTCCCGGCGACGAGACGAGGAGGTGCGCGAGCGTCTCGCCGCGCGCGACGCGGGGCGAGGCAAAGTCCAGCTGGGGAGTCGCAGAAGGATGGGGCGAGCGGCGGGCGGAGAGCGCCGAGAGGGCAGGCGAGGGCGCGCGGATCGCGGAAAAGAGAAGGTTCGATGGTGTCGAGATGGTCGGGCGCGGCGTCAAGGCGGCGTTGGCCTCGACAGAGGAAGGGAGGGGCGTAGATTGGCGCAGAGTGGACGCCGGAAGCAGCTGGTGCTCTTGTTCGTCGACCTCAACCTTGACCTCGCGCCACTCCTTCGCCGGCCGGCCGCGACTCGCCTCGACATCGTCCTCCTCGCTCCCGCTGCTCTCGCGCACACCGACTCCGCGGACAGGCGAAGACTGGAGGCGCACAGCGATGGTCGTGTCAAACTCGCCGGTCCGGTTCGGCGACAGCGGCGGGTACGACGGGCGAGTGCGGCGCGGCGCGCCAAAGCCGTACGAGAAGGACATCTCGCCCGCGTCGCCCGCCGCGCCTTCGTCGTCGCTCGGCTCGTCCTGTTCGGCCGCCGGCTCCTGTGCATCGTCGCCAAACTCGCTGCCCGACGACGGATCCTGCAGCGCAACGAACGAGTCGCTCTGGCCAAACTGGCTCAGATCGCCGAGACCTCCAAGCCCGAGACCGATCATGTCGTCTCCTGCAGCAGGGGCGTCGGAAGAAGGCGGCGGAAGCGCGTGATCGAGGTAGGCATCGTGCCCGTCGAACCCGCCGAGGTCCGTCGGGTCACCTGGCGGTGCTGCATCGGCCTGCGCGACGAAGCTCGATTGCGGCGTCGGCAGCGGAATGAACTGCGCTGCCGAGTCGCCCGACGGAGCAGCGACGTCGAGATCGCCAAAGAGCGACTGATATGGCATGTGGGGCTCGTCGATGTCTCTCGTCGTTGCCGCTCCGACAGAGCTGGTCGACCACGCGCTGACCAGCCCGCGCTCGCTCGGCGGGCTGGCCGTCGTCGAGCGCAGCACCGAGCCGGACGAGTCGTCCGCAAGCAGCCGCTCGTCGCCCTCGAGCTTGATCTGCGACTCGCGGCGCCCTCTGCGCGCCGCTTCAGCGCTGAGCGGCACCGCCGACCAGCGCACCTCCTTCCCGCCCGCGAGGCGCTGCTTGGGCGGGTGGTGCGATGCACGCCGCTTGCCCTCGCCCCGTCCGCGCGTCTGCTCCGGCCCGAGGAGGCGCAGCGGGTCGTCGTCTTCGTCCGAGGACGAGTAGGACGATGCGGCGTCGAGGAGCGGCGCGACGGGGAGGATCTCGCTCGGACGCGGGCGCGACTTTGGGCCTTTCTTCTTGCTGCGCGCGGTGGAGGCGGGTGCGGGTGCGGGGGCGGAAGAGGCAGAAGTCGAGGTGGATGCGGCAGGGGGAGCCGGGAGGGGCGGAAGCGGCGAAATGCTTGATCGTCGCCGAGCAGCGAGGACGTGCGGCGCATGCGATGGGCCCGCGGGGATAGTGCTGGCTGCGGTGATGGAGGGCGACCGTGAGGTGCGGCGTGAGGCAGGCGCAGCCGCTTTGGGTTGCGCAGAGGTCGAGCGCGAGCGGGTCGACTTGGCAGAGACGGCGGGCGGGGCGAGCAGCTGTCGAGGACGCCGCGTCAACTTGCTGCGTGTAGCGTGTTCGGCGATGAAAGCACGTACCGAGTCCTGCGCAGAAGTCTCGGCAAGCATGGCCGTCTCGGCAGGCGGGCTCTGGGAGTTGGGCGGTGTGGGCATCTGCACGTGCTCGTCTGCCGCCTCTTCGTCATCGAAGCGCGTCTTGGACCCTCGGCGGCTCAGCGGCTCGTCGCTCTCGTCGACTGGTCGGTCGCTCGAGGGATGCTGAACCGAGATGTCGGGCGGGGGCGTGTCTTCGCGCGCCTCGACTGCCGAAGAGGGCTTGCGGATGCGCAGGGTAGCCTGCGAAGCCGACTTGGCGAGTGCGCGGTCGTGGTTGGGCTGGAGAGTCGATGCAGGAGCGAGGGGGATGGCCGACACGCGGGTCGCTGCTCGCTTGGCAGCGATGCTCTTGCCCTGAGTGTGCTGCTGGACGGGCGCGTTCTCGTTCACGGCCGAGCTGGCTCCTAGCGCTGAGCGCGGGATGCGCGAGTGACGAGGAGCAGCCGACATGGACCGTCGAGGAGAGCTCGAGGGAGGGGTCCGGGCGCACGAGCGACGCGTCGAAGTGGGTGCACTGTAGCCTGCAAGCGGATCAGCGCAGTTCGGATACGGCTACACGGCTCAGGCGGGGCGCACCGAGGGGCGGAAACGCGTCGATCAACAAGGCGAGGCGAGGCGGCGGATGAAGGAGTGTGCAGCCGCTGAGCGTGTCCCTGCAGCAGGTGCGGTGGTCAAAAGCAAGGCGGAAATGCTCGCTGGCAGCAGCACGAGCACGACCGTTGGTGCCAGGAGGTTTGCGCGACCGAAAGAGGCAAGGACGAGGACCACACGCGTCTTTCGCCGCACGTGCGTCAAAGTGCGCCGCTTTCTACGGTGTTCAGAAGCAGTACGGTGGGCTCAGTACGGCTGCTCGCTCACCCTACGTGTCTGCGTAGAGCTAGATGTGTCAGTGGGCGGGTCGCTTGGAACGCAGAAGCAAGGGGAGGACCGTTCCAGCTTGCGCGGCGCCTCGAGTAGTACTTGACTCGCCTGTCACAGCTGCTGGAAGCCTCGCAGGCGCTCTCCAGTACTTCTCGGACCCACGATCGCCGCGACGGCGGAGTGACATCTCGGCAGTTTTGACCTTTGCGGGCTTGACCCCGTCCAACGCTCTGCTCAGTCGCGCAGAGAGTCCGCGCACCCACGAGCAGGACCGGCATGGGCAGCCCGCCCATCCCAGACCGCGGCCCAACCCGCCGGAGCGTCTCTCCCACCTCTCGTCCGCCTGGCTTTCGCAACCGCTCGCCGCCGCGACCGCACCCGGGCATCCGCCCTGCTGCTGCACCGGCGAGTGTGCCCTTCGTCCCGCCCAAGCGCCGTACCGGCGGGTCGATCAAGGGCAAGGAGCGCGCGAGCGAGGGGCTCGAAGGCGACGACGACGATGAGGACGAGCGAGGGCCCGCGACTCGGGACGCTGCGTTCCCGCCGCAAGCAATGCCAACATACAGGCATTTACTCGGTTCGAACAACGGAGGAGCTGCGTGCGTTGCGGCGTTCCTCTCTCTGGCTCTTGTCCGGGATTCGAGTTGACCGCGCTTCGTTCCGCTGCTAGCAATCCGCTCAGGGTTTGCGTGCGTCCTCCGTCTCTTTTGCTGTCTGTGATAGGTTGCGAGCTGACGTTCGCTCCGCTGTCCGACTGAACCGTGTCCCGTCTCGCCCGTGCCCGTTCTGGCTTGTCCACATCTCGCTCACCTCGCGTCAAAACGCTGGAGTGTTCAGTCCTTGATCGACATTGACGCAGCATAGTGCGTGCTCCCTTCGTGACTTTGAAGACCTAAGTCGTTATTGACACTGAGTAATTTTCTCGTCTCCTTCGCTAACCTTGCACGTCGCTGGTGCTCCTCAATCTTCGAACCCTCCTGCACAAACGTTACTCCACAGCGCCGCAATGGAGATGTCGAGGCTGGGCATACCGGAAACCCAGCCGATGGCGGTCCAGCAATGGAACGGTCTCGTGCGTTTGCGATACCTTCGCTATCGCATTCTCTCCTTTTCATGGAGCTGTCCCGCTCTACCGGTCTAACGTTACTAGTCAAAGCTTGCCTGTGTGCTGACTATCCCCTGAGCAGATCGCCGTCAACTATCCCGCTCGCGCGTACGGCATCACGCGGCACGAGACCCCCGCCGAAGCGCTCAAAAAGTGCCCGATGCTGCGCCTCGTCCACGTGCAGACGTACAAGAACGGCGAGACCGAGCCGGGATACTGGGACGGCGCGAAGCCGGAGACGCACAAGGTGCGTGCCGAGCCGGAATGATCCGCTCGCAGACTGTCCATGCAGGCGTCCAGCAGGGCACTGATCATCAGCCCATATGAACAGGTCTCGCTCGACATGTATCGCAAAGAGTCGCGCAAGATCGTCGAGGTCTTCAGCGAGTTCTGCCCTGTCGTCGGTACGTTCGGCGCCCGTGACTCTCGCCTTGTGCTCGGCCTCAGCTCCCGCACGATTTTTTCGAGCGTCGAGACTGACGCATCGTTTCTGACATGCCGCTTGCAGAGAAGGCCTCGATTGATGAATCCTATCTCGACCTTACGCTCCCCGTTCGCGAGCTCCTGCTCAAGAAGTACCCGGCACTCGCGACCGCACCTTCCGGCAACCTCGACGAGCCGCTCCCACCTCCGTCTGCTCTCGGTGTCAACGAGACCGATTACCGCTGGGACGAGGTTGGCAACTTGATCCCGATCAGCGGGCAGAAGAAGGACAAGGTCAAGCGCCTCGACCCAACCGGCGCGCCAATGCCCTCGTCCTCGTCGCCTGCAAAGCCAGTAGTCGACGCGGCAACGAGCGACTCGTCCCTCGAAGTTCCCGCCGCCGGAACGCCGCCTGCCGCAGCCGCAGCCTCGCAAGACGACTCGCCCACACCCGACCCGCCCGAACCGCCCCTCACCTGGTCCGACATCTGCCTGTACCTCGGCGCATCGCTCGTGCGCGACATCCGCGCGATCGTGCGCGAGCGGCTCGGGTACACGTGCTCGGCTGGGATTGCCACCAACAAGATGCTCGCAAAGCTGTGCGCAGGGTGGAAGAAGCCGAATGCGCAGGTGCGTCGCGGTTTCTGGGCGAGCAGATTCTGCGCCGACCGATGCGCCTACGTACTGACGGACTCGGATGCTGTAGACGATCCTGCGCCATTGCGCAGTGCCCGCCTTCCTCCGCCCCATGCCGTTCCAGAAGATCCGCAACCTCGGAGGCAAGCTCGGCACGGCCGTCAAGGAGACGTACGAAGCCAACACGGTCAGCGACCTGATGTGAGCTCGAATGCCGCCGTGCACCGTCTCGCTCTGGGCGACCTCGTCGCTGACAGTCGTGCATCGGGACTTGCAGTGACTTTACCCTTCCTGAGCTCAAGGCCAAGCTTGGTGAGGCGAGCGGGACGTGGCTGTGGGAGATTGTTCGTGGACTTGACTACACCGAAGGTGCGTGTCGTGCGTTTTAGGTTACTGGATGGCGCTCCTTAATGCTATATCGGGGAGCCCTCCTGACAGCTGTTCGTCGGCGATGCCGAGCTAACGCTTACTTGCATGCAGTCGACACCAAGACGCAGGTCAAGAGCATGCTGTCGAGCAAGAACTTTCGCCCCTCCATCAGCACATACGGCGAAGTGGTACGTCTGGCCTTCCCGTTCGCCAGCGCTCGCGTGTGAACGTACTGACGACAGATCGACAGATGCACTGGCTCCATATTCTCGCTACCGAGCTGCACCTCCGCTTGCTCGAGGCTCGTGACACTTCGCCCGGTCTTTGGGTGCGGCCCTTTCACCTTCTGCTCAGCTCGCTCCCTCTCACTGAATTGGTGCGCAGCCGAAGACGATTACCTTTACGCACCGCTCCCCCTCGTTCGTCATCCGCTCCCATCAAGCCCCCTTCCCGTTTACCTCGTCGCTCTGCATCGCCTACATCCTCAAGCACGGCGAGAAGCTCCTGCGCGTCGCCCTCGGCGCATCAATCGCAACGGCTTCGGCGCACAACGCGGGCGCGATCAGCGACGCGAGTCCCGTCGGACCGTACTCGAACATCCAGCTGAGCTTCTCTGGCCTCGAGCGGCTCGAGGACGGGCAGCGAGGCATTGAGGGCTTCTTTGCCGCGCAAAAGGCGAGGCAGGGTCCTGCAGCCGCCTCAAATGCGGCAGCCGGCTCGGCCCAGCCCATGTCGCGCGAGACGAGCGCGGGCCCGGCTCGCCCCGTCGCGGGCACTGCAGCAGACGAGATTAAGCCTGCGCCGACGGGTACGAAGCGCAAGAAGCCTTTAACGTCGCGCCCGCGTTCGCGCTCGCCGGCTGTCACGGTTCAGCCGGACGGGACCGAGACGCTCGACCTGGTCTCGTCGTCGTCTGCGTCGGAGGGTGAGGATCCGCCACCGACCGTTGGTGCGCCGCGCCGCGCGAAGAAGAAGACGCGCGTCACGGCGACGTGCGAGCGCTGCGGGAAGGAGCTCTCTGCGGATGCAGGCGGGGCGGACGAGGCGCTCGAGCGCGTCAAGGCGGAGCATGCCGACTGGCACGTCGCGAGGGATCTGCTCGGTGCGTCGCGCTTCCTCTACTCGCTGCTCTGACTCCTCTGTTGACATGTGGCGTCTGGAATGTGCGCAGAGCGCGAGCGCAAGAAGGGCGGGTGGGGTTTTATTGCCGGCGGATCTTCATCGTCATCCTCGCTCGACTCTGCCACCGGGACTGGCCCGGTCCGCAAGAAGAAGAAGACGAGGGTGGACGACTCGTCGGAGAAGGACAGAGCGGACGCTTCGAGGGGCAGCGGCGGGAAGAAGCAGAAGAAGAAGGAGAGGGGGACGCTGAGCGGTTTCCTCGTCAAGCGCGACTGAGCATCTCTTCGGAAGTGGAGTAACCCTGTCGTCGTAACATTACTCTTTGCGCACCCTGTGAGCCCTGCAGCGGTGTTTGTGCGAGAGGTCAACCCGGGCAGTCGGCGCGGGCAGACGCGACGCGATCGCCGCCTCTTGTTTGTCGCCCTCGCTCCTCGCCTCTCGTGTTACTCTCGCCGCCTCGCTTCTCGCGCTGCCCCGTCCAGATGCCTGCAGTCCGTCGTTCAGCCTCGGCCCCGCGCCGTTCCAGCCGCGTCAGCGACGCCGAGAAGGCCGCAGAGGTCGCGAAACAGAAGGCCGCCGCCGCCGCCGCAAAGGCGCAGAAGAAGGCGGCACCCGCCGCGCGCAAGGCCGTCTCCAAGGTCAAGAAGACCGTCAAGCGCAACGTCATCCGCCCCGCCGCGCGCGCAGTCGCCAAGGCGGCGGGCGTCGAGGCCGACAAGAAGCCGGCGCAGAAGCGCAAGGCGCCGACCGACCGCTCCGAGGACGCCGTCGAGCAGAAGAAAAAGGCGCGCAAGGAGGAGAAGGACAAGCCCAAGGAGCCCAAGCCCAAGAAGGAGCCCAAGGCGGCCAAGAAGGCCGTCGCCGCCGTCGCCGACAAGGACGTCGCGGGCAAGGTCAAGGTCGGCGACATCGTGCCCGACTTCAAGCTCCGCAACGGTGTGCTTTCCCCATCATCTAGCCTTCTTGGAGCTAGACTGACGCGCCGCGCGCGTCCGCAGAGGACGACAAGGAGGTGTCGCTCAAGGACCTCTACTCTGAGCACTCCCTCGTCATCTTCTCCTACCCGAAGGTGCGTTATTCTCTGCGCGCATTGCCCACCTCTCACTCTGTAGACGCGTACTGACCATTGCGCGTGCCGTCAGGTCTGTCTCGACTCGCTTGATTAACGCGCTTCCGCGTCCAGTCCTTCAGCCGCACATGCCAGACGCGTTCTCTGACTCACTTCACCCCCTTGCCGCAGGCCGACACTCCCGGATGCACGACGCAAGCGTGCCTGTACCGCGACAGCGCGACCGAGGGCGCCTTCTCTGCGCTCGGCTACACGGTCGTCGGCCTGTCGCACGACCTGCCCGCGGCGCAGAACAAGTGGAAGGCCAAGCACTCGCTCGGGTACTCGCTCCTGTCGGACCCCGAGGGCAAGCTCCTCGGCGCGCTCGGGCAGACGAGCGACAAGAAGCGGTGCCACTGGGTCGTCGAGAAGGGCGGCAAGCTCCTCGAGGCCAAGCACGGCGTCAAGCCCGCCGACGACGCCAAGAACGCGTGCGCGCATAACGGACCTCTTTCCGTCAACATGCAACTGATGTGTTCCCGCGCGCCTGGCCTGCAGCCTCCAGTTCATCAAGGACCTCGCGGCCGGCGACGACAAGAAGGCCGAGTAAACGGGCCTCACTCGCCACCCCTTCTCGATACACTCGTGCACCTCTCGACTATACCCTTCCGCCACTTTCCTTGCTGCTCCTGTGATTCCAGTCTGTGTGTCTCTGCCGCTGTCGTCCTGTCGCTCTCTCTCTACCCTATCCTAGTTGCGTTCTCCCTCCGCCTCTCGCTCAAAGACACGTGCTTCCCTCCTTTCCGCACCTACTTCGCTCTTCACCCACCTTGTGTGCTCTCCCTCTTATTGACCCCCGCCAGTCGTCGGATCAGATTCCGCTCCTCGTCGCCGCGCGCTCCCAACTCGTTCGAGGTCTGGACGCAGAGTCGCGACTCGTGTAGTTGGATCTCCCCTTTCGTCTCGTGTTTGTGCCATCCACGCTGTTCTCCTCTTTTGTGTTGCAGACTGGGGGAGAGAAGGACGCGCAAGCGGACGAGGCGCGTCAATGCGCGAGCTGACTGCTGCGCAGAGCACGCGCGAGAAGCAGCCGAGCGGCGGAGAGCACTCTCTCCTTTGCTCCCCGGCACATAGTGCAGCGTGTAGAAGCGCAGACTCTGTGTTTCATCTTGGATCTCTGAGGGTGATAAGGCACTGGAAACGAGGGAAGCACTCGCTTAGGCGAGGAGCTGCTTGAGCTTGCCCGAGCGCTGGTGCGCCTCGAGGTCCGAGCAGCCTGTCCATCAACGCAATCGTTCACCAGTCAGGACTCGTCACGGCGGAAGCGTGCAAAAGAGACGGGGAAGACGACGAGGCAGGACGGACGCACCGCCAATGAACTGGCCGCCAATCCAGATGCTGGGCACGGTGCGCTGGCCCGTCTTTTCGGCGAGCGCGTTCTGCCAGTCGGCGCCCTCGTCAAACTCGTCGAGCTCGTAGACGTCAAAGTCCTCGTTGGCGTCCTTGAGGAGCTGCTTGGCGCGGCGGCCTGGTGAGGGGCGCGGGATGCGCGACGTCAGCGCTCGGCCAGGGGGGACTGATGAAGGAGGAGGAACGGACAGTAGGGGCAGTACGACTGCAGGTGCGAGGAGGGCAGATCGGGAAGTTTGTCAGCGAGATGCACAAGACTTGGACCGATACGGAGCCAGTGCTGCTGCAGACAGGGCACTTAGAGTACAATCTCGCTGCAGTGGGTGCGCCCGCCCTGCACGACCTCGCAGGGGCGGCGGCAGAGGTCGCTCGGCGTGCGATGAGGTAAGAGCGAGGACGCAAGGTCGCCATCTTGCAGGCCGTAGGGGCCGTGTATCCCAGGTGGGAGACGCCAGAGAGGAATGGCTGACCTTGGAGAAGACGACAGTGCGCTTGCCCTGGGCGATCTTCGCGTCGACGGTCGACTTGGCGGACATGGTGCTGGAGTGTGAGGAGGGGAAGCGGGTCGGGGCTGCGGGCGCGAGAACTGTCGTCAGGGCTGGAGCTTGAGCAAGCGCACGCTCAGTCTCGCTCGCTGTGTGCTCACGAGGATGTGGGTGTGAGTGAGCGGGAGAGAGAAGATGCGAGCGACGAGGCGAGCGAGTCAACGTCGTGAAGTAGGACGGCGGGTAATTAGCACGAGGATCGTGACACTACTGCGACCACGGCTCAGTGCGCTCTCGGCGGATCAAGAGAGTGCGTCGACTCGTCTCGAGAGATGCGATCGACGCGGAACGACGACGACCACTTGGCTCTCTCGATCTTGTACGGGCGCTTGGCGCTACCCGAGAATACTCAAGCTCTCACAGACGCCTTACGAGCAACGGCAGCTGCTCCGAGTGCAGTCGCCGCGCACTCGACCCCGGTTGGTCCCCCCCACATCGGGCTCGTCTTCCTTCCCGCACCGACGCCCGCCAGCTCTGAGCAGGGCCTTGCTCTGCAGGCGCACACTCGAACAGAATCTGTCGCAGCAAATACACCGAGGCACCGCTCACAGCCCTCGCAGCCACCGCCTGCTCCGCCTGCGATCACCCCATTCCGCACTCTCCCGCCCGCGCACACTCCCCCAATCGAGCGCCCGCACGCCGCAGAGCAGCACTCCAAGGTGGACTCTGCACTCTCGCGCGCCCGCCCGCAGGGCACAGCGCGCGACGCCGCCGCCGCTCCGTCCCCGTCCGCCCATCCGGCCGACAGCGACGATGCGCTGGCGATGCACGCGCGACGATCAGGCGCGGGCGCAGTCAGCGACGGCGAGAGGGCTCGCGCTGCAGATGCGCGCAGGGCAGAGCAGACAAAGGCCGACCAGCTCGTGCAGGTGCGCCCGCCTCTCGGAACCGTTGCCCTTACCCACAACACCTTGACTCCATTGCCTCGGACAGCACTTCTACGCCAAGACGTGCGCCGTCGTCTCGCAGACGCGCGCGACGCATCCCGCCGACTTTGACCCGCCCGGCACGCCGCTCTCGCCATCGGCCGCAGCAGCCGCGGGCTCGTCGTCCGGTGGCCTAGCGGGCGTCGGAGGATCATCGCGCAGTCGGAGGGGCAGCTTTTCCGGTCGGGACAAGCCGCGCAGGACCAACAAATGGGTGCGTGCTCACCTAGATTCGGTTTGACTTCCGCCAGCATCCCGGAACCTGTACTCAACCCTGACCTCGCTCTCTCTGCTGGCGCAGTTCAACCTCGAGCTCCCCGACAACGAGCAGTTCCGCCCCGAGCTGCGCACCTGGCGCAATGTCTCTCGCCTCCTCTCGACCCCGTCCTCGACCTCGTCTTCCTTCTCGTCCTCGTCCTCCTCCCGCCCTTTCCCCCATCCCTCACCCGTCCCGTGCATGACTCTCGACGTCCTCCTCTCGACCTCGGACCTGACTCCAAACCAAGCCCTCGTCCTCTCGAACGAGCGCGGCAAGCGCACGCGCGTCACCTCCCTCCGCACCGCAGCAGGCGCCACCGGTCCGTCCCCATACGCCGGCCGCGCAAGTCCCGCCACCGCCTCGGGCGGCGCGCTGCGGAGCCCGCTCGCCCGCGCAGCCGACGCCTCGTCCGCGCACCCGTCCGCGCCCGCCGTCGTCCTCGAGCGGTGGACGCTCGCGCTCGTGCCCCCCGAGAGAGCGGGCGCGGGAGCGGGCGAGACCGAGCTCCCGACCGTGTACAAGCGCGCGATCGGGCACTTTAGGGCGCTGTACCAGCTTGCGCGGGTCTTGCCTGCTTATGCGCTCCATCGCAAGCTTGCGCGGCGGAGGGGCAGCGGCGCGGGCGCGGCGGGCGCGGCAGGACCTTCGGGCGGCGGCGGAGGAGCCGGCGGTGGTGGTGGTGCGGGACGGAGCGGAGGGCTCGGCATCGAGATGCGGATGCGCGTGGGAGGCGCGGGAGAGGGCGCAGAGGGACGAGCGGAGATTGGGCTCGAGGACAGGCTCGAAGAGGACGCCGCGGACGAGAAAGAGACGGCGACGATCGTCTTTCCTGGAGTGGCGACACCTTCCGGGTGAGTAGACGCGAGCTTCATCTCTTCGACCGTTTGCACAGACGGTCGGAGTGTAGGCTGGGATGCGCCTGCTGAACACCTATTTCTCTCCCACAGCACCCTTTCGCTGTCCGTCACGTACCGCATCAACACCGACTTCTCGGTCGAAGAGATCGAGACGCTGCTCTCGTCCCGCTTCATCGACGAAGACTTCTTCCGCCCGACAGTCGCGCGCTACGCCAGCACGACCTCGGCCGCACACGACGAGCATGCGCGACCAGGCTCGCTCCCTATCTCATCGAGTCCGCTTGCGCGCGGCGGGTCACCCGCGCTGAGCGGTCCAGGGCGAGGCATGACCGGTCTCGGGCCGCTACCCTCGTACGGCTCGCTCTCGTCCCGGCACCAGTACGCTGGCCCGCAAGCGACGCAGCAGCAACATGGTCCCGTTGCTCCGAGCCCATTGTCGCTCTCGCCTCAGCAACAGCAACAAGAGCAGCCTGCAGCAGCTCCCGCCCCAGTTCCCGTCCCGGGCGCATCTCCATCGCCCTCGCCGCGCCCATCATCCTACCTCGCCCGCACGGGCGAGAGCGCCTCGTCGTCCCCGCTTGCAGGCGGCAGCGGCAGCATCAGGCGTTACAGCAGCAGTCTCGCCGGCGGGCCCAGCTCGGCGACTGCTGCGCCGAGCACCTCGGCCACTGCGCACGCAGCCGCAGGAGGAGGCGGCGGAGCCGCTGTCGAGCCGGCCTTCATCTCGCTCTCGCGCGCACGAGGCAGCAGCTTCGTTTCCGGTGGGAGCGGGAGCGGGATTCAGCGTGTGAGCCCCAGCCCCGGCTCGGCGTCGAGCGCCATCGTCCGCCGCACGAGCATCACCTCGTCCTCCGGCGGCGGCGGCGGAGGAGGGTCGCCCATCTTCCGCCCGGGTAGCTACCTCGCGCACGCGGCGCACGCCTCGGGGTCGTACACCGGCGGGTCTCCGAGCGGGGCAACGACGGGCGCGCCGGCCTCGCGGCAACTCGTCTCGGGCTCGCCGCTTGCGACCGGCGGCGTCTTCGGCTCGAGCGGGTCGTACACCTCGCGCGGCGCGTCGTACGCCTACTCGCGCGCGGGCGTCGGCCCGCCCGCGGGCTCGTCTGGCGGGTCGGGCGAGGTGCCCTGGGCGCTCGGCGGGCCCGAGAGCGGCGGCTCGAGCGTCGGTGCAGGTGTCGGTGTGCCGGCGCTGGCGCGGCGCGCGAGCGGCGGAGCAGCGGCGACGGGGACGGCGGCGTCGTCGCGGTTGTCGTTCGGGCAGGCGGGGAGCCTCGGGCGCGCGAGCGCCGCGGGCCCGTCGAGGCTGGGGACGATGATGCGGCAGTACCAGGAGGGCGGACTCGGCGGCGGCGGCGCCGGAGGAGGCGGGGCGTCCGGGTCCCCGTCGACGGCGGCATCGTCGTCTTCGAGCTTTGGCGGCGCGGACAAGAAGCGCTTCATCCACGAGGGCCGCGCGCCGGACGATGCCGACGACATCAACAGCTTCTTGAGCCTGCTCGACTCGAAGCCGGACCTCAAGGCGCTCGACGCGAGCCGCCTCGCGTCTTCGTCGTCGTACGCCGCGTCCGGATCAGCGCAGCAGCAGCAGCGCGGCGGCGCGGGCGGCGCAGGGCCAGGGACGAGGGGAAGCATGGTGCTCAACAAGCGCGACGTCGATGAACAGCTGCGCCTCCTGCGCTCGAGCGTCTTTGGCGGGTTCCCCTCGAGCGGCGGAGGAGGCGAGAGCCCCTCGCCGCCGCCGCTGTCGCTCCTTACCGCTGGCGGCGGCGTGTCAAGCAGTCCACGAGGGGGAGGCGGGCCAGCAGCAGCAGGAGGAGGGCTATCCAGCCTGAGACGGCAGACGAGCCGCCTTTCGATCGAGGAGGACCCGGCGGCTGAAGCGGCTGCGAATGCGCGCGAGCGGGCGAGCGCGGCCCGAGCCGGCGACGGTGGCGCCCAGTCGAGCTCTCTCGCTGCCGCCGTTGCCGCCGGGGCGGGAGGGTATCGTTCGTCTCTGCATGCCATCGCGAGCCCGCCGCTGTCGACGGCTGCCTCTCCCTCTGCTGCCGCCTTTGCTCCCACGCCCTCTTCCTCAACGAGCGACGCGCCTCAGCACCAGCACCGCGCGCATCACCGTGCATCCGGCCCCGAGCCGCGCTTCCTCCCGCTCCCCGTCTCGTCCACAACCTCCCCGCTCGCCTCTCCCGGCTCGCGCGCCTCGCACGACCCCCCGCCGCCGGCGCAGCTCGCCGCGCCCTACCCGCCGCTGCCGTACCCGCCCGCAGCGACGCCGACGACGTCGACCTCGACCGAACCGGTGACGATCCGCGGCCCGTCGACGTACACGTACCTGTCGCGCGCGGCGCGACAGCCTGTCAACCCCCCTGCGGCGGGGAGGGGAGGGTTTGCGGGCGGGGGAGGGGGAGCGAGGGGGGAGAGCGTCGCGGCGTCGGTCGCGTCGTTCGAGACGGGCGGGACGGGCGGGACGGGCACCGAGGCGTCGTCGCTGTATCGCTACGACGACGACGAGGGTGAGGGGGAGGCGGCTGGGCGGCTGGAGCTCGACGAAGACGAGGGCGCGGGCGAGGGCGAGGACAGGCAGGGGAGGTGGGGCGCCCGGCGGGACGAAGACGACGACGCGCTTGCCCCCTCTGCGGCGGCAGTGACGGCAGCGGCGGGGAGGCTGCACAGCCGCGACACGACGCCTGCTGCGACACGCCTGGGCGGCGGAGGAGCCGGGCTCGCGAGTGGTGCGGCGCCCGGCGGGGGGTATTTCGCTGCGGCGCGGAGGGCGGCGAGCGCGAGTCGAGCGAGTGGCGGAGCTGGGACGGGGGGAAGTCCGCCCGAGATTCCGTGGATGGGCTGAGGGGCCGCGCGTGTCGTGTGCTGTATGGACGAAGGGAGGGAGGGTTCGTCTTACGTTCGTGCTCTTTTGTCGTCTACTTAAGGTTTCCCTGGCATTTGGGCTGTGCCTGGATCATGTTTGTCCATGCCCTGCATCGTCGACTCGGTGTTTCGCGGGAGTCTCGGCGCGCGACAGGATGAGAGAAAGGGCATCGAAAACGGGGATGCATCACAATGCAAGCGACCCTCGCCCCGCCCTCGGTCCACATGTCGCCCCCTCTCACGCACACAAACGCTACTTGCTCGCGCCGCCGCCGCCCCTCCTCGCGCCCTGCCTCGCCCTGTCCCACGCATCGATCCCGCTCTGCTCGACGCGGTCGAGAAAGTCGCGCCGGTCGAGGTACCCGTCCTTGCGCGCGTGCGCGAGCGTGTCCGTCAGCCCCTCTTGCGTGCTCACGTACCTACTCGCTCACACTCGTCAGCGCCGGACGGAAGGGAAGGGAGGGGAAAAAGGGGGGAGGGGACGCAACTGGTTCCAGTCGAGCTTGCTCTTCTCGAGCGTGTTGAGCTTGGCCTTCTTCTGCCCGACGCCGAGGGTCGCGGCCATTTCGGCCAGCCCGCCGCCACCTGCGGACGGGGCTTTGCGCTTGGGAGGCGGGGCGGGTTTCGGAGGTAAGGAGGCGGGAGGGGCGGGCGCGGCGGTAGTGGAGGAGGAGGAGGCAGCGGTGGAGGGGTCTTCGGACCCGAAGAGAGCGTCGAGCGAGGCGGCTGTCGGATCGGGCTTGGAGGCGGGCGCGGAGGAAGGAGGAGCGGGAGCCGAGGAGGCAGACGAGGGAGCGGTGGGTTTTGGTGCCGAGCGCTGCTGGCGGGCGAAGAAGGCTTGGGCTTCGGCCGAGGAGCGCTTGACGGTCTTTTGCTGCCTGCGGTGGGTGGGTGAGCGGGGTTAGCGAGGGAGTGCAGGGGTGGGCGGAAGGAAGGAAAGCGAGTGCGCACTCTACGCGTTCGCCGGCAAACTCGTACTCGACGGTGATCTGTACGAGGTCGTCGTCGGCGTGCGCGGTCGCCTTGCCCTTGCCCTTGGGTTGTGCGGTCGGGTCGGGGTGCGCGGAAGTGGGGGTTGAAGTCGAGGTCGAGGGGGCGTAGGGGTCCGTGTAGGCGGGGTCGTTGAACGAGGCCCAGAGGTCGTCTACTGCGGCCTTGTCGAGGCTGTGCGAGTGCGGGGGTGAGCGTGGTTGCGACGAGAGAGCGAGGGAGAGACGGACGCTGGCTCGGTGGCGCCCTGCGCCGTGCCCTGCTGTGTTGCGTCTCCGGCGGTGTCCGAGTCCGAGTCCGAGTCTTCGGCATCGTCGTGGTCCGAGAGGCGAAAGTCGTCGTCGTCGTCGTCGTCCGAGGGGAGGAGGTCGGGGTCGTCGCGCTGCTGTGCGACTGAGCGGGGCGGGGCCATGGTGTGTGGACCTGAGTACGAGTCTCTCTGCTCGAGCAGTACACAGAGACGGAGAGCGAGCGAGGGCTGGCGGTGGTCGCTCCAAACGTTCACGGCGGTGCTCCCCTTCGGTCCGCCCTCTTTGTGCCCGGCGAGCGCGCAGCAGAGCGACGTGCACCCGCTCGCAGTCAGTGCACCCGTCTGTCCCTCGCTCGGCCTCACCCGACTCGCTTTCCCCCTCGCGTCCCTCGTCTCGCTTCGACCGGCGGGCACACGCTGTGCACCCGCAGACGCTCGCAAGTCTCGAGAGCCACACTGCACGCGTTCTAGGTACCGTCTCTCGACCTCGTCTCGCCCGTCCGACCCGGTCCGTCCCTCGTCTCGCTCGCTCGCTCTCTCCCCTCCCCTCGAGCTCACCCCGTCTTCTCCCCTCTCGCAGCCCGCAACTCACCCGCCCCGCCCGCCCCAGGCCAGCCCACCATGCCCGCAGCCCCGCCCTCGCCCACCCGCGCCCCCTCGTCCCGCCGCGCCTCGTCCGCCGCCTCGGCCCTCCTCGCCCAGGCCGCCCACGACGAGCAGCTCCACCACCGCGCACTCAAGCGCGACCGCGCCGCGTCGTCGTCGTCGTCCCCGGCAAAGCCCGACCCCGCACCCCGAAAGAAGCGCGGGCCCGGCCGCCCCAGGAAGGACGGCACCCCCGCCCAGCCGCGCACCTCCAAGGTCGTCGCCGCCGCAACCCCGACCACCACCGCCAACGACAAGCAGCAGCAGCAAGAGGCCGAGCGCGAGTTTGCCAAGCGGGCGAGGGAACGCGCGCTCCAGCGCGCGCTCGAAAAGGCCGGCGCTCCTCCGGCCGTCGTGAGCGCGTCGACGGGCGCCGCTGCCGACAAGGGCAAGGGCAAAGGGAAGGAGTCGGTCGCGCAGGACGACGACGACGACGAAGAAGAAGAAGAAGAGGTCGACCAGCTCGCGTCCCAGGTGCGTCGTCGTCGAGGCATCCCGCTTCGCATCTCTCGGTTGCTCGCTTCGGTGCTGACTCTACCTCCGTACGCTCTCCCGAAAACAGCAGGCCAGTCCCGTCCCGCCCCCCGCCGCCCCTCAATCTCGCACCTCGACGCGCAAGTCGCGCCCCTCGACCTCGACCTCGACCTCGACCGCCACCCCTTCCCGCCCCGTGCCCCTCTCCACCTCCTCCAAGCCCCACAAGAAGGTCGTCGTCCCCGCTCCCGCCCCTGCGGCTCCCGCTCCCTCGACCGCGCCCAGCTCGGTCGCGTCGACTGCCGAGGCGCGCAAGGCGCGTAAGAAGGCGCGCAAGGACGAGAAGAAGCGGCGCGAGAGGGAGGCGGCGAAGGAGGACGAGCAGGCTGCGGAGAAGGACGAGGAGGAGGAACAGCCGGAGCCGGAGAACGACGACGGCGAGGAGGAGGACGCCGTCGAGCGCAAGAAGCGCGAAGAGAAAAAGGCGCGCAAGAAGGAGAAGCGCGACAAGAAGAAGGCGCGCGAGAAGGAAGAGGCGGCTGCTCTTGCTGCTGCTGCGGAGGGCGCGGCCGGTCCGTCCAAGGCGGACAAGGGCAAGGGCAAGGCTACCGAGGTGCGTGCGAGACGTGCCTTCGCTCGGCCTCGCTCCTCCCTCCTGGGGCCGAGCCACATACTGACGAGCCGCAAGCACTTTCAGCCCGCCGCGCCTCCTCCTCCCGCCTCGCAGCCCTTCAATCTCACCGCCACCTCGCCGCGCAAGAAGCGCGTCTCGGCCGCCGCCGCTACTGCTACGTCGACTTCTTCCTCCTCTTCGGCGCCGGCTTCTCAGTCCGCGCAGAAGCGCAAGCGCGCCGAGTCGCCCGCGCCCGTCGCGTCCTCGTCCAAGAGCGCTCCCGCGCCTCCCTCTGCCGCCGCCGTAACCAAGCACAAGAAGCGCAAGCTCGACTCTTTGCCCCTCTCTGCCCGCGCGTCGTCGGCGTCCTCGTCCGCGCTCGTCCTGCACGGCGCCTCCTCGCCGCCCGAGCCGCGCGCCCAGTCGCTCCTCTCGCTCGTCCTCGCGCCCTTTGTCCTCCCCGCGCTCGGCGCCGACCCGGCGCAGACGCGCGCGCAGGTGCGCGCGCTCGTAGAGGGACTGGTCGAGGCTGGGTTCGGGGACGAGGTCGAGCGGGGGCTGAGGGCGGGCGAGGGGGGGAGGGGGAGGAAGCGCGCGAGGGGGGAGGAGGCGGAGGGCGAGGTCGAGGTGGAGGAGATTGAGGACGAGGACGAGGAGATGGAGCCGGGCGGAAGGGGCGCCACGGCCGTCGTCCCGCAGCAACAGCAGCAGCCTGCCGTCGACAAGGGCAAGGGCAAGGCCGTCGAGCCCGCGACCGAGGACCCAACCTTGCGTCGCGTCGCCCGCACCGCGCACGACGCCGCCGTCGCGCGCGCCGAGCAGCAGACGATCAAGGCGCCTCCCTCCTCGGCCCCCATGCCCGCGCCCCAGCCGTCCCAGTCGCAAAAGCCGCAGCTGCGGTCGTCCTCCCCCGCGCCCGCAGTGCCGGACGGCGACGCGGGCGAGCTGACCGACTCGCAGCGCTCTTCGGGGCCCGAGCGCGCCAAGAAGCGTGTCCGGCTCACAAAGGCGCAGCGCAAGGCTTTGGGCACCGCCGCTGCCGCTGCCGGCGCGTCGCAGCAGACGAGTCGCGAGACGTCGGTCGCGCCGCCGCCGACGGAGGACAAGGAGGGTGAGAACGCACCCCAGCAGCAGCAGCAGGTGGACGAGACGCAGGAGGTGCCCGAGACGATCGAGGACGAGCGCGAGCCGTCGACCGAGCCCGAGCTGCCGGACCAGCCGCCCGCCGCCGGGTCGCCGGCGGTCAAGCTCGCGGACCTCGACGCTGCCGCCGACCAAGACGATGTCGCCGTCGAATTCGAAGACGACGAGGAGGAAGAGGTCGACCAGCTCGCGACGCAGCGCGATGCTCCGGCGGCGCCTTCCTCGCCTGTGCGCGCCGCCGCCGCCGGCCACCCGGCCGTCGAGCGTGCGCGCATCGAGAGCGAGCAGGTGACACCCGTCACGTCGGACGACGAGGAGGCGATCGCCGAGAGTCTGGGCGCGCACAGCAGCAGCAAGTCGCAGGCGCTGCAGACGCAGACGCAGGAGCAGGAGCAGGAGCAGGAGCAGCAGCCGCAGCAGCCCGTCGAGGAGGAGCAGGAGGACGAGCCGATGGAGGATGCGCCGCCCGCTCCTCAGCAGCAGCAGCAGGCCGCCGATGGTGACGAGCCGGAGCCGGCGCCGGCGCTCGACGAGGACGACACGCTCTCGCGCGCGGCCAACACGCGCCTCCCGTCCTCGTCGCCCGAGCCTGCCCTCCCGCGCATCGGCGGTGGCGGCCGCTCGTCCGACTCGTCCGACTCGTCGTCCGACGACGACTCTTCCTCGGACGACGACGACCTCGCCGCCCGTGGCGGCAGCGACAGTCTCCTGAGCCAGTCGGCGAACCGCCTGAACCAGGGGCGCCAGTCGCTCTCGTCGCTCGCGGCCGCGGCGTTCGCCAAGCCCAAGAAGCGCTCGAGCCTCGTCTCGCTCCCGAGCCAGTCGCCCGCGCGCGGCGCTGGCGCCGGCGCCAGTGCGCTGCGGGCAGCCCGCGGCGCGCTCGGCGCGGGCAGCCCGCTCAAGCAGGCGCTGTCGGCCGCGCCGAGCTCGTCGCCCGCGCGCTTTGACGCCGCGGCGGGCGCGGCGGACGAGGCGGACCGGATCCTGCGCGAGGAGGAGGCGCGGGCGGCGAGGCGCAAGAGCACGAGCTTCAACTGGGACGAGCTCGAGCGCGAGGAGGAGGAGCGCAAGAAGCGCAAGGGCAAGGGGAGGCAGGAGGACGAGTCGAGCGAGAGTGAGGACGAGTCGGACACGGTCCCGCCTGCTGCCGTCGA
The DNA here is from genome assembly GCF_050403205.1 of Rhodotorula paludigena. Lineage (NCBI taxonomy): Eukaryota > Fungi > Basidiomycota > Microbotryomycetes > Sporidiobolales > Sporidiobolaceae > Rhodotorula > Rhodotorula paludigena. The sequence goes on along the minus strand of NW_027481401.1, from coordinate 24,852 downwards.
CGAGGATGTCGACATGGTCTCGCAGCCCGAGGCTGGCGCCGCCGACGTGACGACCAACGGCGCGCCCGCGACGGGCGAGCCGGTCCTCGCCAACTCGCCTGCGCCGGCACCCCGCCCCTCCGCGAACGACGCCGCTGCACCGCCCATCACGACTGCGCTCAATGGCGGCGACGACGATGCGGCGGTCGAGACGCGTCGCGTCTCGCCCTCGCCGCAGCCGATGCCGCAGTCGACGGCCGTCGCCGCGCCCGACGGCGGCGACAGCCAGGTCCCCGCCGAGCGCATCTACCCCGACTTGACGACGATCGGGCTCATGAGCGACGGGAGCCGGCACAGCTCGCCGATCGAGGTGCGCAGGCCGTCGCAGGTCTCTCCGCCGGCCGAGAGCGATGCGGACGACGACGACGAGGACGGCGAGGGCGCGACGCCCGTTCCGCCGCCCGCCGAGAGCCAGTTCGTCCCGCTGCACAAGGACAAGCCGCTTTTCCTCGAGTCGCAGACGCAGCTGCCGGAGCAGCTGGATGAGGTGCAGGACCAGGAGCACCAGGAGGCGGCGTCGCCGAAGGTCAACGGCGATGCACCGATGGAGGATGTGCAGGAGGACGTGCAGGTGCGTTCACCTCGCATTTTCTGCGCTCTGCGAGCTTTTCTGACCGGACATGCTCGTCGCAGATCACTGTCGATGCTGCCTCTCCCGCGAGCAAGCCGTCTGCTCGCACCGCCAACGCACCTGTCGATCCCGCTCTCTCGCCCGCTCGCGACGCGTCCGGCGAGGAGGTCAACGGTGACGATGCCGAGGAAGAAGACTCTACTCCCCGCGGGCCCGAGTCGCTTTCGCCAGTCAAGCCGCCTACGCAAGCGCACCTCGCTCCGCCCATTGCGCTCCTCACGCCGACGCGCATGACGCGTGCCTCGTCTGCACGCCTCGCCTCGCGCTCGCCCTCGGCCGAGCCGTCGCAAGCGCACGACCAGGCGGCGTCCCAGCCGGTCCCCTCCTCGGCCACTGCCAAGCGCCGTGCTGCTCCGCGTGCGAGCCGCGCCGTGACTGCGAACGGCGCCAACGGCGACTCGCGCAGCGCGACGCCCGCCGCCTCGACCGCCTCGACGATGACGAACGGGCGCGGCGCAGCCCGCGCAAACGGCACGCCGACACTTGCGGGTCCTGCGGCGGGCGCGAGCGGACGCGCCTCGCGCATGCTCTCGCTTTCGCAGCTCGACAGCGCGACGCCGGGCAGGCGCAGCACGCGCCACTCGATGGCGGCGGCCGCTGCGGCGAGCCAGCCCGTCGGTGGGTCGAGCCAGGGCAACTTCCTCGCGCGCGACGAAGACGAAGACGAGGACGACGAGGATGAGTCCGACTCGGACGACGACGCGGCGGGCGGCAAGAAGGGCAAAGGTCGCACGGCGGCCAAGGCCTCGCGGCAGAGCATGAGCCAGCCGACGACGGGGCGGAACGGCGGGCGGCCCAAGAACCGCAAGAGCGAGTTGTGGAACTGAGGGCGGGCTCGGTGCTCCCCGGGTCAGTGTGTCACGCTTGGTTGTGTCTGTGTCACTGTTGGTATACCCTACTCTTCACGCACTGCAACGCCGCTTGCTCGCTCGCTCGCCTTTGAATCTCCGTAGGGAGCGGTTGTTCCGGCTTCTCTCGCCTCCTCTCAGAAGACTCGCAAATACATTGCCAGGCTAGTCTGCCCTGTCTCGAGACCCTTAACAACGCCAGAAACACGTCAGAGGCTGACGCCGAGTTGACCTTTGATTTCCGGGGTCTTCCGAGGAGGCCAACGTGCGACGATATCCGACCGGTCCGCGGCTCGTCCTCACTCCTGCCGCCGGATCTCAGCAACACTCGTACGAGCTTGTACAGCTGCACAGTGCACCCGCAGGCACACCCGGATCGTGTACGGCTCCGCTCCTTTTCCACCCCCACCTCGTCGCCGTCCCGCAATCGGCTCTCGTTCTTCTCGCCATGCTCGACTTCCTGCCGCTCCAGCCCATTGCGAGCACGTCCAACGCCATGCCAGTCGGGCCTCTGTCGCCGCTCAGCCCCGTCAGCCCGCTCGAGCTGCCCGAAGCGAGTTGTTCGCTCGAGGCGCTGCGGTCTAGTCTCGCGCTGGCGCTCCCGCCGCAGCCGGCGTACCAGCGGAACCTCGAGTTCGTGACGCTGCCGACACCCGACGAGGCGCCCACCGAATCCGTTGCGGAGGAACTCGTTGTCCGGCCTTTGCGACGAGCCGATGTCGACCAAGTCCGGCAACTTCAGGTGCGCACGACTCGCTTCCTTCGAGCTCGAGACTGGCCGAACTGACTCTCGAGCATCTTCAGGACGCCTGCCTGCCGGTCGTCTACCCGCCGTCCTTCTACACCGTCCTCCTGACGAACCCCTCGTCCCTCTGCCTCGTCGCCTACTCTCCTTCGTCCCCCTCAACCCTCCTCGGTTGCATCTCGGCCCACGTCTCGTACCCAAGTTCATCATTCACGTCCTCGTCTCGGACTCCCGCCTCGTCACCGACGATCTACATCCTCTCGCTCGCCGTCGCGCGCCCGTTCCGGCAACGCGGTCTCGCCTCGCACCTCGTCCGGTCCATCAGCAAAGCCCTCCTCCCGCGACCGCTTTTCTGCGGCTTCAAGCAGCGCGCACGCGTCTCGCTCCATGTCGAAGTCGAGAATGCAGCAGCGCGAGAGCTTTACAAGCGTCTCGGGTTGCAAGAGAAGGGGCGCAAGGCCGGTTTCTACTCGCGACTGAGGAACGGAGGGCGCGGAGAAGCGGTAGAAATGGAGGGCGTGCTGGAGGTGTAGCGCCGGCGGGACAAGTACAACCATAGACACTTTGAGAACCCCTTTCTGTATCACTTCCTACATGCTTCGTTCTGCCCGCATGCCCTCACTCATAGCTGTATCGCATCTTGAGAAACAACGCAACCGGCTCTTCCGCAAGCCGAAACAAGCAGAGCACGGTGCGAGCGTTCCGACAGTCCGGTTGTGCTACGGTTTCGTCGGCAGTGGGAGGGTCGTGTACAGCGGGCCGTAGTCCATGATGAGCTCGTCTCCGGCTTCCAGATCCCGGAGAGCGTCTGTCAAATGCCTCGAAATGTTAGTCGTGTTCTCTTCGGCAGAGAGTAGAGGAGTAGGGCGGACATATTCCGACCTGATGCGTGCCCGCGACGTGAACGACTTTTGCAGCGGCACAACGTGAGCTCGCGCAGCAAACAGACAACGCTGACAGAGACCAAGACGCACTCTTGCTGGCGAGGTTGGGCCGCGGCCCAACGGTCGTGCCGTCCGAGTTTTGGTGGCCAGCGTTGATGAAGCGGCCGACGTTTCCCAGCAGCGTGCTATCGGCGGCCGTACCCTCGTCCACGTCAAACCAGTAGGACTGCGTGCTCAGATGTTCAGCATCCACGAAGAGTGGAAGGCTGGGAGACAAGCGCACCTGCTTCTCGAGCTGGACAAACGCGCTGCGAGCAACGGCGAGGTCAATGTCGCACTTTTCGCCAGATCGAGGGCAGCGACGCACCTCCTCCAGAAGCCCCATCTCGACTCCATCGTCGGGTTGTCGCCGAGCTCTTGCGGGAACTGTTCGCCTCCGTACAAACCGACGAGCTCGTGCCGTTTGACCGGCTCGAGGAGGAAGGCGCTGAATACAAGATTCGGTCAGAACGTTTTGGAGCTTATCCTACTGGAGGAACTAATGATCACGCACCCGTAGCCCGCCCCTGGCACGCGTGATGGTGCGGCCGTAGTTGCCTTGAAGCGGCCGAGACGAATCGAGCTGTTGTGGCACGTGTCTGCAAACGCGAGCGTCAGAGCTACTCGACGAACAGAGTGAAGGCGAGGCGCACCGGCTGTGCAGCCGCACAACTGCGGGTCGCACTCCCGCCCGCGGTCGCGGCAATAGCAGTCATCCGTGCAATCGCGGTCTTTGCAGCCGCCGTAGCGGCGCGTACCTGCGGAAAGACACTTGTCAGCGATAGCGAGTTTGTGTCGGAGGGCCCAAACGCACAGGATGGCGGGCAGCGGCACCACCTGTCGCAGTACGTTCTCGATTCGACACAAAGGCAGTCGTCGGTACACGCATCCTCGCACGCGCAGGGCTTGTATGAATCGGACTTGGTGGGGAGGAGTGCGTGCTTCTTGTACCACTTAGACGGGTCGGGATTGGCTTTGCGGCGGGGACGCGGCGACGAGGTGAAGCGGGCGTCCTGGACAGTACGGCGGATATGAGCACAGGAGCTCAGCAGCACAGGATCATCTCGCGCGGTGCGCACCTTTTCGACCGGGAGACCGAGGATCAGGCTGGCCGTGCACGAGTCGAGCTTCGGCATCCCTTCGGCGAGAAGCCTCTCAATGCGCTCGTCCGGCTCGTCGGTCGTCTGCTCATCACAGACTTCAGCGCCAGCCGCCCAATACGTGAGGAAGAGGCACTCGCCATGCCATCATGCGCGAAACACTTGTCATAGCCGCAGTCCCTGCAGCCGTCCGCCGGCGACGGGTCGAACGGCGGCTTGGTAAGCACGTTGTACCCGGACAAGGCTGCGCGGACTTATCAGCGATGTTTTGGAAGCCTGCCTGGAGGGTCGTACTCACTTGCAGGATGTACCGTGCACAGGTAGGCACCGCAGAGCCAGCAGATGTCGGCCTCGTCACGTCTGGAGAAGGCGAAATGTGAGCGGAAGGAGGAGGTGAAGCCGCGAGACTTACTTCGGGAGAATCTGCTCGTCGTCGATGTGACGGTGCCTGTGAAGCACAGGATGTCAGATGCTGCATCATGTAGGAGCAAAACCGTGACGCACTCGCGCTGCACTTGGAACGGTGAGCGACCCGTTCTTCCCTCGAAGATCCGGAATGCGCGCAGAAGCACATGGTCCCGCGGCAATGAGCGCTCGAAGGAGAAGTACGCGTCGTTGCGGACGTTGTCGGCCACCTCTTGCGCGGTCGCCTCTTCCTCTAGCTTGGCGAGCTGCTCGAGGTCAATGTTGAGGTGCTTGAAGACGCTCTTGAGGACAGCGAAGTCGCGCGTCGTTCCTATGCTGATGTAATATCAGCTAAGTGTAGACGAAATAGAGGGTATTTGCTGACGCACGGCCTACGTCGGGCGCATCGAACGAGCCGTAGTCGATGAGGTGATTGAACCGCCACTGCACCTCTTCCTCTTCGTCGCGCTTCTTCTCGTCGTCCGTGCGCTCGTCCGGACCCCCGAGCGGAACGACCGGGCCTGGGTAGAGCACCTCGTGCACCTGCTTCTCGACCTTCGCGATCTCGCTCGGCGAGTCCTCCCAGTTGCTCGTCGCCGGGAACGACTCGAGCAGGTTGCCCGCGAGCGGGACGGCTCGCGCGGCAAAGTCAGTGTGGAGGTAGCGGGGGATGGGGCTAAACGAGTGTGGCTCAGAGTCGGCAGAAATTGGCCGTTCTTGAAGAGCAGACGGCTGCGGCACGGTCGCATCGAGTGCGAGGTTGTCGGGAGGACCGTAGACAGGTGGACGCTGGGCTTCGAGCTCGATAGCACACTACATAAGCTGGTCAGACGCCTTCTTCAACGGCACATGGAAGAGGCAAAAGTACCAGGATCCGCTCGGCGGCTTCGAGTCGCCATTTCTCCTCGCACTTGTGCATCTCGCGCTCGATCACTTCGTTCAGCTCTTCATCGCTCAAGTCGCCGCCAGTTTTCGTCGAGCGCGGGAAGTCGACGTTCCAGCTGACGTTGACCTGCGCACCATCCGCGGATCGCTTCGACGCGCCTTTGCCCGAAACGATGAGTCTGCCTTCGCGTGTGAGCGAGACGGCGCCGACGTGGAGCGGCGCTGCGGGGTCGCCGACCGTGATGCGGAGGACAATCTCGGCGAGACTCTCCGGCTTGGGCACGCGAGGTACGATGGCGGTCGAGTACGGGTCGCGAGGTTTGAGCGGGACGACCGGGTTGCGCAGGACGCGAAGAACGACCGGTTTGGGCAAGCGTTCGGGCGTGTTTCGAAGCGGGCCCGTCGAGGAGGAGGCGGAGGGGACCTGCGGAGGCGGGAGAGGAAAGGCCGCAGTCGCAGAGACGGTCGCGTTCGCGGTCGACTGCTCGACGTGGCGGAAGGCTACTGCGAGGTGAACGGCAATTGGCGCTCCGCTGTTGTACAGTCGCGGAAAAACGATGTCCTTGAGCTGGATGCTGAGCGTGAAAGGGTACGGGCTGTAGAACCGCCACACGATCAATGCGACGATCAGGTTGTCGGTCGTCCGGTGACGCACATCTCGAGCAAGAACGGGTCGTCAGATGCTGAGGCGAACGGGTTGGCCGAGCGGAACTGGGCAGCGAGCGCAGACGTCTCGTCGTCGTCTGCTCGCACGATTTGGCGAGAAGTTGCAGCACGCGGGGTGGCCTGAGCGGTAAACGTGTGCTTCTTCGTTGCCGCTCGCAGGCGCGCGCCTTGACCGCCCGGTGCGGACTTGCGTGCACCCAGAAAGCGGACGGCCGGAGTGAAGGTCGCTTGATGGACAGGCTGCGAGACTTGCGGCGTCGCACCGTCGTCGCTCGACGTTGTGTCCGAAATTGTCACCGCGCTCTGCCCATCTTGCTCGCTGTTGGACACCTCGATGACCTCAATCGACATGTTGAGCGAAGCCGCCCTGCACGCGCATGGGAAGCAGTCAGGAAATCTGGCCGTGGCAACCGCCTGCAACTAAGACGCTGGCGTGAGTTGTTGCTCGAAGTAGGTACAGAATCTCACCAGAAGGCTCGACCCCTCGTCAGAGCTGTAGCGCGTGCGTTCTGCTTGAGCCCAACTTTCGGATTGATGAAATGAAGAGAAGCGGAGTCAAGCGGCGAGGGGAGAGTCAAGGACGTGTGATGGCCTCCTGATGAACGTAGTGCAGCGCTGGGGCGACTCAGTGGTGGAACGAGAAACTTCGCAGCAGAGGAAAGAGGCCGACCGACCGCCGTGTGCGAAGGCTTCAGACTTGCTAGTTGCTCCCGCCTCCCGAGCTTTGAGCCTCACAGAAGTTACTGAGCTCTCGTAGAACACGACCAGGAAGACGCGACAGAAGGCGGCACTGGCGACTCGCTCGATGCTCTCCAATCGACACTCCGAGTCGCAAGAAGAAAAGGAGGAAGGCGAGCAACAGTAGCAGTAGACCCGAATGACTTTGCACCCGAAACAACAACAGTCCTAGTACCCATCGAAGTGATACAGCGGCCCAGCGAGGCAGGAGAGAGCTCGCTCCTATGCTCAGTGTCCTTCATCCGAACAGCGAAGAGTAGCCGGTCCACCCTTGCTGCTGCGACTCCTGATTCTTCCAGGGACGAGTAACTGTGTAGCGCAAAAACGTCAGCATCCCGTCCGGTGGTCGCATCTGGACGGAAACGCAAAGGTGGAGAACAACTCACCCTCCTCCGAAACCTTCCGGCCGATGCGCTTCAACAGCCCGCGCTCTTTGTATGCCGTCAGGCGTCGGTCCTCCACGTCGGAGCTGTTCGGACTGGTCGGGCATTCGTTGGACGAGTCGTTAGAGCCGTACCCCGAGTCGTGTCCGCCTGCGCGGATCGTACGAGGTGCGGGCCGGCGTGAGCGAGCCATGTCGCGCTCAGACGGCGGTGCTGTGGCGTTCGGAGCCAGAGGCGGTGTCGACGAAGCGACCTCCGGAGAGTACGGGCCCGCATTGTGCGCGAAGGGAGGCGACGGGATCTCCGGCAACGAGTGCTGCGAGCCCTGCCCGCCAAACACGACGTCGTACGCGGGCGGAGCGTCTCGCAGCAGCTCGTCTTCAGCGACCTGTACAGGTTCTTGACTGTATCGTAAGATCGGGAGCATGCTGCGCTCGGGAAGGAGAGGGTCGACGAGGCGGAGCCAGGCGCGATAGTGTGTCCGTGGCGGAGTCTACTAAGCGACGCAACTGAGTCATTGTCGCTCCTGTGAATCGTCTTCTGCCCGCAACGTACGGTGGTGGCAGGAGCTTGAGGGACTGAAGACGCCGTTGAAGATCGTCTCCGCGAGCCGTCCGTTCCAAAAGCACGCGGATCTGGGGAGGCCTCACTTCTTTCCGTCATCGCGGCCTGTAGGTCAATCGGTGCAGCCAGTGCGTCGCTAGGCAGTGCAGATGCGTCTGCTCCAGTGAGATGAAAGAGAGAGCAAGAGGCGAGGGAAGCGCCGTTCTTGGTGGGCGGCGACGTTCGCGGCAGACACCTCGGCAAGCCAAATTACATGCACAAGTCTCAAAGTGGGCGCGTCTGCTGAGCAAGCGCGATCGGCTCACGCTGACTACCGAACGTCACCGGGTCCGCTTGCGAGCCAGGGGCCAACCAGGGGCGCTCCAGACGCCCCTTCTGCGAGGCTTCGAGGCGCACTCGGTCAGGTCTTGACGATCACGCACTCGCCTCTGCTGCCGCGCTTGTCGATAAGGTCACAGGCATCGACGCTGCCTCAAGGTCACCGTCCCACGTTCCTTGACAAGCGCTTGACGCAAGCTTGACGGCGAGCGGGCGGAGCATCGGTAGCTCGCGCTTCGCAGCCAGGGCAGAAATGGGCGAATCGCACGATGGCGGCCGACTTTGGCAGAGCGTGAATGGGCACAGCGGCGCGAAGTGATGAAGCCGGAGTTTCCAGTCGAGAGCGAAATGTCGGCAGACGAGGAGGAGAAGGAGGCGAAACCACCTCGCAGTGCAGCACAGCGCCGGGTGTAGAGATCGTGCAGGCGTGGACGTGCGCTGGAATGCCCGCCTCACTCGACTTGCGCGGGAAGAGACCCGTACGAACCGCTCGAGCGGACGAAGTCGTTCGCAGGCCTCGTCGTACTCCGCTGCGCCGGTCGAATGCTTGTCCATTCCGGCTGAGGAAGCGCTAAGAGTGTGACTGAGCTCTCACAACGGCGGAAAAAGCTCGAGGGACGGTCTGGACGAGGTCAAAAAGGTGCTGCCTTCGGCTCTCGACCTCCTCGGCACCACAAGTCGGCTGGCGCAGGATTCCTGAGCATGGTCAGTGCCGAGCTACGGACCCGCGCGATCACCGCTCAGTCTAGTCGCACACCCGCAGACCTCGACGACGGCCCCACCCGAGGTTGAGGCAACGCTCAACCGCCTCGCGAGCTACAAGAGTGCGTACAGTCGCACGCAGAGCCCGCAGAACAGGCTGACAATGGTCTTCCGCAGACGTGCAGGGCGTCCTCATCCTCGCCCGCCCGAACGGCATCATCCTCCGCTCGACTGGGTCTCTCTTCGCCCTCCCGCCTGCAACCGCAGCCGCAGCAGCACATGCCGGCGATGACGAAGGGGTAGAAGGCACGAGCAACGGTGCCGAGCCAGTGGCTGCGCCAACAACGAGTGAGACGGCGCGGGCGTACGCGAAGGCAGCCGTGCGGATGGTTGAAGCGGTCGGATCAGAGGTGCGCGACGTTGACGAGGACAAGGCAGTGCGTCGTCTCTCTCTCGTGGTTAGCAGTGCTGCCGCCTCGTTGACCCTGGGGACGGTAGGACGACCTGCGCTTCCTGCGAATCCGCACAAAGCGGCATGAACTTATCATCACGCCCGGTATGTCTGGTTCTCTAACTGCCTGCACCTACGTACATTGCATCTGACCGCGCGAGTATCCACAGACGAGCAGTACATTCTGGTGCACTGCGCTTCTCATGTCTCGCGCGGCGATGTGTTGCTCACCTCGCATTACACAGGTTGTCGTGCAAGACCCGACTCACTAGCGAGCGCGCTCAGCACCCGATACCCTCTCCTGAGATACCAAGCAATGCAACGTGATACACCTCCGGCCAAACTGCGAGAGTGTACGTCGACCTGTCTCTACAGGTGCGGCTTCTTCGGAGTGCCCGTACTTCCTGGGCTCCCGTTCGTGCCTGCAGAAGTCGCAGCTCGCCCTCGTGCCAAGTTGACCTCGAGCGGGGTCGCAAGCGCCATCTGCGAGCGTATGATGCGGTGAGTTTCGGGCTGGGCGACCTGGAATGCTCGCAACAGGGTGAACTGTTCCGCAAGCGCGAACGAGCGGGACGCACCTGAGTGCTCACGCCGACCAGTCTGGCACCTTCGCGCCTCCATCGCTCGACACCATCTGCGCCCTGGTCTCGCTCGCGCTCTTCCGCCTTCCGCGCGCCCAAATCTGCCGGCCCGGCCCACACCTCCACCGTGAGGTCATGCCGACCCTCGTGGATGGATTTGGTCGTCGAATACAAGCCAAAGGTGCGCGTCGCGAACGTGGACTCGAGCGGGAACTTGGACTTGTAGTCGAGCGAGAGTGACATGGTTGGGTACCAGCTGCACGGTATACTCTCTCGTCAGCACCTGTGCAGCCGGTACGAGACATGTGAACGCACGCAGGACCACCCTTCATCTCTTCCGGCAGCATTTCGGGCCCGTTCTTCGCCACGTCGGCAAAGAAGGGCACGAGGGCTATGCGCGATGACACGGTCAGCAGAGTTCCTTGTGAGCCGTGAGCAGACTGAACACGCACTCGACAGCTCGGCGACGTTCTCGCCGCCCGTCAGCTCGAGCCAAGCGCCCCAGGCCAAGCACCCGTCGTTCGGCTCGACGCTCCGCACGACCTTCCACTTCATCCCCTTGTGGAACCTCAATTTTGCCGGGATCTCGGACCCGCCGTCGCGCATGTCGATGTCGCCCGGGTGCTCGAGGAGCGGGCACGGCCGCTCGAGGTAGTTGATCACGCCCTGGCCGTGCGGCGTCGGCGCGCCGGGCGGAGGATGCGGCGGGAGCGCCGTGACTAGGTAGTGCGCGCGGATACGGAGCGTGCGCACATTCTTGCCCGAGATAAACTCGGTCGAGGACGGGTCGGGCGAGACCTGCCACAGCTCGACGTCGAGGCGGGTCCACCGCTTCGTCGCGCTCACAAGCCGGATCTCGACCTGTGCTTTGCCCGCGACGGTGGCCGTCAAGTACTGCGTTGAGACATGTGCCGGGTCGTGGTGGGACGAGCCAGTGTGCTGCTGATGCCGCAGGACCGCATCGTTCAGCACACAAAGGAGATAGCCGCCATGCGCAACGCTGCCGACGGCCCAGGTCGACGAGATGTCGACGCTGTAGACAGGTGTCGGGACGTGCCCGGGTGCAGGGCGGGGGTCGCGCACAAAGTGCGCCTTGGTAACGGAAGCCTGCGATTGCGATAAAGGCGCGGCAGCGTGAGTGAGAAGCAGAGGAAGCGCGAGCACAAAACCAAAGCACCTCAGTCAGATTTGGCATGGTGCAGTCAAGCAACGAGCAGAGCAGAGGCAACGAGCAAGCACGCGAGGGGAAAGCGAGGAGACGACGACGTCCGGTTCGGCTTCCTCGAAAAGCGGAGACGATAACACCGCTCCTTCTCCGCGGCCTCGCCAAGCATGAGTAACGATCGGATCATGCGTTACGTACAGACGACAGAGGGGGATGGAACAACACGTATGAAAGGCAAGTATGCTTGGTGCGTCGTTATCGAGTTCGTCACGCGTCCATGGTCTTCCTCCTCGCGATCCTCTTCCCGCCCTCCTCGTCACTCTCGACGCCCTTCTCCTCGCCATGGCTGCCCCTCCTGCTCCCAGCGCGACTCGCGCTGCGACTGTTGTTGACCGAGATGCCCGTGACGATGTCGTCGCGCCGCCGGCGGAGCAGCTCCTTCGCGTCGATAAAGACGGCGCCTTGCGGCGGCGGCAGCGAGCTCGAAGACGACGACCGCCCCGTCTTGACTGAGCCTGCGGGCGGCACGGGCGAGAGCGAGCGCTCGCTCTCGTCGATGCCGGCCGCGCCGCCAGATATGCTGCGCTGCGCTGCCGGGTGCGGTTTTTGCGGTGAGCGCGGGCCAGACGGCGTAGCCGAACGCGCGCGCGGCGCTCCCGTCGGCGTGGGGGCGAGCGGGCTCGTGCTCGACATTGCGCTGCCTGTAGGCGGGTTGTGCTTGACGAGCGGCGAGGCGTGCAGGTCCTCTCGCAACGCGCGCTCGACGGGCGTGACGATCCGGTCCGAAGCACCGTGTTCGCCGTGCGAGGCGGCACGGCCAGAAGCGTTGCCGAGGACAGTCTCGACCGAGGGCATCGTCTTGGTCGGGAGCGACGGGGTGGGCGAGCCCGTGCGACTCGTATTGGAGGACCCACGACGGCGCTTCGGCGTGAAAGTCAGAACTTCTTCATCGTCGCGCTCGTCGGCCTCGGCAGCCTCGCCTGACGCCGAGCCGCTACTCAGACTGAGAGCGGACGAGGCCGCGTCCGAAGCGTTGTTGGCGAGGTGCGGCAGTCGGTTCTGCTCGATCGTCGGCGTCGGCGGGACGACATTGATGGGCTTGTCGATCTGGCTGGAAGCGGGTACAGGCGATGCAATGCGCCTCGACTGCTGCGCCGAGATGGGCGTAGCCTTGCCCGCGGTCGCCTTCTTCGCGTCGTCCTTCTCCTTCGCCGTCTCGAACGCCTCGGCGATCCAGTCGGCGTGCATCGCGATGACCTTTTCCGCAGCAGGCAGCAAGCTCACCATCTGGAGGTACCCGTGACTCCATCCGGCGATGATGCTCGTGCGAACCCAGTCGTCCTCGTCCTCGTCGAGCAGCGGGTCGTGCGCCGAAGCCGACGAAGAAGACATGCGCAGCGTGTCGCCGACGCGGTGCTCTCGCGCAAGCAGCTCGAGCTTGCGCGACTCCTTGGCTTCGCGCAGCTTGCCGGCGAAGATGACCGTCTGTGCGAGGCAAGTGATAAGCGTTTAAGCGGCTTGGTCGAGGACTAGGGCTCACGTCGTCAACAAAGGGATCGCGCTCTCCGCACGACATGTAGACGGGCGGGAAGCGGGCGAGCAACTGCGGCGGCGTAAAGATGGGCGAGATGTGGTAGTCGGAATGCAAGTCGGGAGCATTGCGTGGGCCGATGTAGAGGAGCGCCATCGCGCGGCACTGTCGGCATCGAGGACCGTCTTGTAATCAGCTCCAGACCTACGCAGAGGCCTGAACAGAACGAGCGCTCGACGCACCATGGGCGGCGAGATGATTCGGTCTTCAGGGAGAGAACTATGTCAGCTTCGGCCTTGTCCTTCGACAGCGGAAGACGTCGAGCGCACCGTTGAAGAATGCCGTCCTGCTCGTCATAGCGAGCCTCGTCTCGCCGAGCACGCCCTTGCCCTTGCCCAGCCACTTTCCCTCGAGGAGCTCCTCCCTCTCGCCCTGGTCGCGCTTGACCTCCTCGCCGAGCACGGCCTGGCCCTCGGCGGCAGCCGCGCCGTCCCACCACACGACGCGCTCCGAGAGCGACTTTTCGCGCTCGTCCGTCACGGCCACCTCTTCCTCATCCTCCTCGTCCTCCTTCCCCTCCTCTCGCGCGCGCAATGCCGGCGCGCCGGCCTCGCTCTGGCTCCGGCTCAAGAACGACGCGCCGTCGCGGATCGCGGCAAAGCTCGCGCTCCCGGGCAGGCCGCGCACGAGCCCGCGCCCCCAGCTCGTCGTCCGGCGGCGGCGGAGGACTTTCGGCCGGCCGCGCTCGCTGCCGGCGCTGCGGCGCTCGAGCGGGTCCTCGACGACGGCGAGCGGAGAGCGGTGCTCGAGGTGGTCCTTCTGGCGCAGGAGCGTCGCGACGTCGGGGCTCGACTCGGAGCGCAAGACGCGCAGGTCGGACGAGGGCATCCACGAGGTGAAGTGGAAGGACAGGGCCGGGTAGGCGAAGACAAGCGCGACGGGCAGAGGAAGCGCTGTCGACGTCGGCGGCGTCGCAGTCGAGCCGTTCGGGAGGGAAATGACAGAAGTCGGCGAGGGCGAGGCTGTCTGCGAGGGCGTCTCGAGGATTTTGATGACCATCGCCGTCGCAATATTGGCGCCGCTGTAGGTGAGAGCGTGTGAGCTCATCGCCAGTTGACATCACAGCGGTCCGCAAGCACTGGGCGCGCGACCTCTAAACGACGCAGAGAAAGTGCTCACGCGGAATCGCCCGTCATGACGACCTTGAGGTCCTTCTCGCCGCGCATGTTCATGCCGATGCACTTGCCCTTGGACGTGTGCAGGAGCGAATATGCATCGTACATCTCGTCGATCGCGAACGGGAAGGGGTACTCGGGCGCCTGCGAGACGGCAGCAGCGTGAGTCGACAACGCGATCTCGCACAGCATCGTGCGCACTCGCAGTACTTCGAAGCACAACGAGATGGTCGTACACTCACCTTGCCATAGTCGAAGCTGATGATGACCTTGCCCGGCCCAAGTTGCCGCGCCCAGCGAAGCAGGCGCTCAGCGTGGTGCTCGGGCGTCATGCAGATGAAGCCGCCGCCGGGGAGGTCCATGACGAGCTCGTGGGCCGAGGCGAGCTCGACGGCGCTGCCGGCATAGTAGAGGTGGAGCGTGATGGGCTTGCTGCGGACGTGCACGAAAGAGAGAGCGTCAAGCTCGACTTCAGTCGCCAGACACTGATTCACCACTGACGACGCGGTGTCTTCTGCCGTAAGACGCAGCTGACGCACCTGTACCGACTCCCCTCGGGTCTCGGGAGGAAGACCTTTTTCTGGATCTCGACCGGCGGGCGATGTCGCCTCGTCGCAAAGTGGATGTACGGGTTGGTTGTCTTTTCCCACGTGACGCGGAGCATCTCGACGGTGCAGAAGGCGCGGAACTTGCGGAGCTGTGCGCGCGCAAACGGCGGAGATCGTCAGCGCGGCGACCACAGCCAGAATGCGGGCGACCGGCAGCGAGACAGCCGGCAAAGCGCGAGCGCACCTTCTCGTCGGCTTCGTTGGCAAAGAGGAGGTAGTAGCCGGAGAAGGCGAGGGACGCGAGGTCGCGCAGCCACTTCCAGCGGATCGACATGGCGGTCGCAAAGCCGGCGTCGAGTGCCGTGGTGACCCATGTTGCGCTGCGAGAGCGGGCCACGTCAGCTTGAGTCCACTCTCACCCAGATCCAGCACCACGGGCCGTCGCGTTGAGCGCTGACCCGAGTGCGCGCTGCAAGGTGAGCCAAAGAACCGACGGACCGGTAGTAGTCCCTCGAGTAGAGTCGGGCGAGGGGCTCGGGCGCCTGGAGGCCGAGGAGGACGTCGCCATGGCGGACGGCGTAGAGGAGGGTGAGGGTCGAGAGGACGACCTGCCAGGGCGAGAAGCGGCGGCGGATGGCAGCGTGCACTCGGCGGAGCAAGGGGAGGTTGGGCGGGTGGGCGGGGCCGCAGACGATGCGCGAGATCCAGAAGAGGAGCACGAGCCACACCTGCGTTGCGTGGATCCACCGGCACGCCGCGGGAGGGAGCGAGGGGTCAGTGCAGCAGCGAGATGGGATCGGAGACGAGAGAGGGCGAGGGAGAGGGGCGCACCTGGGACCGCCGCCACGAGGGCGAGGGCCGCCCTGCGAGCTGGTCGAGCATCTCTCTGCGGGCCTCAAACTCGCCCGCTCTGCACGGCTCGGGGCGCGGGAGCGAGGGCGAGGGCGAGGCGGCACACGGGAGCAGCTGCGTCCGCCGGCAAGCACGCGCATCTCGCTCGCCTCCCCCCTGTCCGCCTCTCGCTCTCTTCTAGTGGCACGTCCACCGCAAGCACGGCCATAGAAACATGTGTGTGTATGTGTGTGGGTATCACCGAGCCTGTACATCCTCTCCCCGCACCGCACCCGCCCCGCCCGCATCCACGCCGAGGGGGACCAGCCCTCTCTCTCACCGTGCGCCCGCCGCAAGCTCCCGCTCGAGTTCCGCCCCGGGCACCTCCTCGACGGGGCCCTCGCCGACGCGCGCCCCGTACCGCTCCTCGTAGCCCGGCTGCCCCGCAAAGCCCGCCGCCGCCCCCGCCATCTCGTCGCGCGAGGGGAGCGGCGGAGGCATCGTCTCTTGCCGGCGCGGCTGCGGCGCAGAGGCGCGCATCTGCGGGCGAACCTGCGAGCGAGAGGGCGCGTTTGGCCGCGGTCAGCCTCGAGTGCCCCGTGGCGTGGAAGAAGAGAGAGCAGTGCGCGGGCGCAGACGCACCATGCGGCGGAAGTCCTCGACCTCCTCGACGATGAGCCTCCGCATCCCCTCGATGCTCTCCTCTCGCTCGAACCCAAAGTCGAACCTGGCGGGGCACACGGGCTCGTCGGCGGGCTCGTGCCACACCGAGAGGTACGGGTGCACGAGCGCGTCCTCGCACGCGATCCGCTCGTGCGGGTCGAACGCGAGCAGCTTGGCGAGCAGGTCGAGCGCGAGCGGGTTCGCCTGCGGGAACAGCTGCACGAACGGGACCCCGGCCTTGAACGGCAGAGAGCGGATGTAGTCTTGCGCCTGTGTGCACGCGTGCGCACGCGCAAGATCAGTCAGCGGTCAGTCTGGCTGTCGACAAGGCCGCACGCACCCTCGGACTCCCGACGCGTCGCAGCGTGTTGTCGCTAGGCGTGCCGAGGAAGTGCAGGACAATGTTGAGCTGGTCGATGTAGTCCTTGCCCTTGAAGATGGGGCGCCCGCCGAGGAGCTCGGCGAGGACACAGCCGACAGACCAGATGTCGACTGTGAGAAGAGAGCGCATGCGTCAGCGCCTCCAAAGGCACGGAGCGATGATGCCCGGTCTGGGAGGCAGCGCGCGCGAAGGAAGAAGCATGCGACGCACTCGCAGTCGTGTAGTTGGCAAAGCTGAGCATGATCTCGGGCGCGCGGTACCACCTCGTCGCGACATACTCGGTCATGAACCCCTGCTGGTTCGACTGCTGCCCGTCCTGCGCCGCCTGGTCGAACCCGCGCGCGAGGCCAAAGTCGCAGATCTTGAGTTCGCAGTCGGCGTTCACCTGCGGATTGTGGACATGACGCAGAGTCAGAGTAGTAGGGACAGAGACAGGTCTGGATAGACGAACGCACGAGAAGGTTGCCGGGCTTGAGATCGCGGTGGAGAACGTGGGCAGAGTGGATGTACTGAACGAGAGATTGACGAGTCAGCTTGACTACGAGCCGCCTGTCAAGCGGGAGGGTCGCAGATGGCCGACCCATGTCGCAAAGACGGGCAGAAGCGCCGACACACCTTCAACCCGCACAGCGTCTGGTAGATGAACGACTGGAAGTGCGCGTCTGACAGCGGTTGCCCCGAGCGGATCTACGCGTGACGGGCATGTCAGCGTCCGATATCGAGCTATGGTCACCTCGTGCTTCGCGGCGTATGCACATGCGGCATGAGGGGTGATAACAAGCGGCTCGTGGGACGCACGATCGCGTGCAGGTCGGCTTCCATGCACTCCTCGTACAGGTACACCGAGTCAAAGTTGATCGGGTCGACGAGGTCGAGGTCGTACA
The DNA here is from genome assembly GCF_050403205.1 of Rhodotorula paludigena. Lineage (NCBI taxonomy): Eukaryota > Fungi > Basidiomycota > Microbotryomycetes > Sporidiobolales > Sporidiobolaceae > Rhodotorula > Rhodotorula paludigena. The sequence goes on along the minus strand of NW_027481401.1, from coordinate 7,694 downwards.
GGCAGGTGATCTGTAGTTTGAGCGGAGCGGGTGAGCGAGCTGTCCCTCGCAATTGCGCGCAGACCAGGAGCAGCAGGCGGGGCAGCCATGCCTCCTGATCTCATCAGGGCAGCGTGAGCCAGCACGCACGTTTTTGTGGCCGCGGAAGTGGTGCAACAGCCTGCGGGTGTGAACCGTGCTGAGTTAGTCGCTCTCGAGACGTGCACAGAGCGGACGCACTTGAGTTCACGCAGCGCGCGCTTGGTCAAGATCTTCTTCTGGAATACCTTGGTGACCTGGAACCCTCAACAAGGTGCATCAGCCCGCTGCCTCGTTGCAACAGCTTGCAGTCGAGCCGAATGTGGGAGAGAGAGGGAGGCACCTTCTTGATGGCGACGTTGTCTCCGGTGATGCGGTTCCTCGCCGAGCACACGACTCCATATGCGCCTGTGGTAGCAACCTCAGCGAGTCAGCCGCGCGTCCGACCGCGCTCAGGCCCCTCTCCGACCGCAAGCCGTCATCGGTGCTTTTGAGAGAGAGGCAGCGGGAAGGAGGGGAAGAGACGGACCCTGGCCGAGTTCCTTGACGAACTCGTAGTTCTCGTCGACGAGGAAGGGCTCGGAGAGGACGGGGAAGGCGTGCCGCGCGACGTGGTGCACGGGGTCAATGGCCGACATGGCGGTGGGGACGGACGAAAGGACGATCACTGGGCGGGGGAGGGGAGGCTGCGTGGAGCGGGTCGGGCTACGAGTACGGTCTCGCTCGACACTGGCCACGGGGAGAGTAGGCAAGGGCGAGAGCGCAGGCGTGAGGGAGCGAAGACGAGCGTCGACTCGGAGCTCGCGCGGACGACGACGACGACGACGACGCGGAAAGTCCGGCGGCAACCACGGGCATCGCTCGTTTTCCTCTCGCGGACTTACAGGCGCCCACTTGGCTCTGCTGAACTGCTTGTACATTCATCTACGGAGAAACGGCGCAGTGCTCTCACTTGGCTATCGCTGATCCACGCGGTGGGAGGCGCCGCACGGCACAGGCAGGCCTCGCGGGACGGACGCACGTCTTGCGCTCGCATCGCTTGACATGACGGATCGCACAAGAGCCCGGTGTGACCTAGCCGCTGTTAGAGCGCACGCTGCGTCCTGTGCCGTCAAGGTCAGAAAGGCTCGAAGTTGTCACTTTCAGTTGAGTGAACGCGCGAGCACTGCGAAAAGCGTGCGGGGCAATCCTTCGCCGCTGTGGACTGGAAGTTTGGGAAGAACCGCATAGTGTGCCCTGAGGAGCCGCGGCGGCGTCGGACATGCGGAGACAAGGAGGCGGAGCAAGGATAGCAAGAGAGAAGGCGGGGCGAGCCTCCCGGAAGTCGCACGCTCCGAACTGCTCGACGACGTGGTACTTGTAGAGCTCTCGGAGCGAGTCAGCGTGAGTCCATGGACGCCAGCAGGACGGCACGAGATTAGCGAGAGATGAGGGAGCAGCATGGGCCGACAAGGGTGAACAGCACACGGCACGACTTTCAGCGCAGTGGTGCCCTGGGTAGCTTCTGCATGGGCGCCCCGTGCACCAGGCACTGACAAGCGTGTACGTCGAAGGGTGGAGGAGCAGGAAGAGGTGGCGCGCAGTCGCACGTCGCGCAGCTGATTCGGTGCAAGTCGCCCTAGTGAGCTGATGCGAGTCTGGTGAATACCACTGGCAGCTGCTCCTGCAAGCGAGAAGGAGCGGGGCGAGGCGGAGCGGCGGCGAGGGTCGAGGCGAAAACGGCGGGCGCTCGCGACGGGCGCTTCCTGCTTTCGCCTCGTACTTGTACCGCCGCCCGCTCCAGGTGAGCTGCTGCCCCGTCCACCGTGCCACCACCGTGCCCCGCCCTGCCGACCGCCCCGCCCACCGCGACCGCCGCCCAGGAGCGTCGAGCACGGGACGAGAAGTCTCTGTGCCGCCCCCTCGCCCCGCCCCTCTCGGGCCACCAGGCGGGCTGCGATCGAGTGCACGGGCTCAGGATGGAGCTGCGAGGGCTGGGCAGGGTTGCACGAACCACTCGGGACGCGAGCGAGGGCGCGACGGGGGGCCGACTCGAGGTGCACGCTCTCTGTGCCGCCAGGACCCACACGCTGACCCCGGCCCTTTGCTCCCCTCCCTGCGCACCTGCGACCGTCGTGTACCGCACTGCACCACCTTTTCACCCGCCCTCCCGCCATCCGCCGTCCTCCCCCGCGCACCGCTCGCGACCCCCCTCTTGCCGCCCGCTCGTAACACACACCCGTCTACAGCCATGTCGTCCGAGGCTACCTTCAAGCGCTACGTCGAGGTCGGCCGTGTCGTCCTCGTCAACGACGGCCCCGACGCTGGCAAGCTCGCGACCATCGTCGAGATCATCGACCACAACCGCGCCCTCATCGACGGGCCCTCGACCGGCGTCGCGCGCCAGCCGTGGACCTACCGCCGCCTCGTCCTCACCCCGTACGTCCTCAAGAAGCTCCCCCGCGCGGCGGGCTCGGCCACGGTCAAGAAGGTCTGGGACGCGAGCGAGGTCGAGGCCAAGTGGGCAAAGTCGGCGTGGGCGCAGAAGCGCGCCGCTGCCGACAAGCGCCGCAACACGTCCGACTTTGAGCGCTTCGAGATCATGCTCCTCAAGAAGCAGCGCAGGCGCCTCGTGCAGGTGCGTTCCTCGTCTCGGGCCTCGAACCCGCGAGTGGGGCTGCTCCTGCGACTCGACCCGCTGACCCTCTGCTTCCTCGCGCACAGGCCGCCGCTGCCAAGGCCAAGAAGTCGGCATAAGCGCACTCTCAGCGTTCGCCGGCAGCCCTCCCCTCTATCGCCTACCTTCGTCTCTCGCGGCCATTTTCTGCTCCTCCCCTTGCCAGCCCGAGAGGTGTCGCCGTTGACGAGGAGCGCGGAGACGCCCGGTCGTGTCGTTGTGTGTTCGTTTGTGCGCGGTGGAGGGGGTTGAGCGAGTGAATGCGTTCTGTCTCGCTGGATGCAAGGCAGAGTGTACCTCCTTTCGGGTCTGGTGCGAGAGCGAGAGCAGGAAAAGTACCGAGTCACGCTAGTCTTGCTTGGCTCGGCTAGCCCGGCGCACGAGTGCTTCGTGGACGCCCCGCACCGCCTCGCCAGGCCGGCAGAGCGGGAGCAGAGGCGCACGCTGCGTTCACCCAACTCTTTCCCTCTGTCTCCCTCTCGCTCGCATCCCCCCTCCCGCACGCTGCGATGGCCGAGCAGAGCGCGCTCGCCTCTGTGCTCGTCTCGACGCTCTCGCCCGATGCCGCCGTGCGCCGCCAGGCCGAGCGCGACCTCGCCGCCGCGCAGGCGCACCCGTCCTTTGGCCCGCTCGTCCTCCAGCTCGCGCAGGATGCCGCGCAGAACAAGGCCGTGCGCCAGAGTGCCGCGCTCAGCTTCAAGAACTGGATCAAGGCCAACTGGGCCGTGAGGCGCCTTTCCTCCCGTCGTCGGACTGCTCGACGTCGAGATGTCACTGCCGACCACCCACGGCTTGGGAGTGGCTCTCGTAACCTAGGATACCTCAGACTGACGACAAAACCACCGCACACAGCTCGAAGACGCCCCGACGCCGCTGTCGACCGCGACAGCCGAGTCGCTCAAGCAGTCGATCGTCTCCATCATGATTTCGCTCTCGGGCGAGCAGGCCCTCCAGGTCCAGGTCGGCGAGGCCATCGCCATCATGGCCCACGCCGACTTCCCCGACCAGTGGGACGGGCTCGTCGACGTGCGCCTCTCCTTCCTCCCCTCTCTTTCACGCTTGCACTCATGGACCTCGGTCGCTCGCAGCAACTCACGTCGCAGCTCACGCCCGACAACTATGTCGTCAACAACGCCGTGCTGCAGACGGCGCACTCGATCTTCCGGAGGTGCGCGCTCGGCCGTCCGTCCGTCGTTCCGGTTCAAGTGCTCACACGCTCATGACCTGCAGATGGCGGTCCGAGTTCCGCACCGACACGCTCTTCCTCGAGATTAAGTTTGTGCTCGACCGCTTCTGCGAACCCTACCTCAACCTCTTCCAGGCATGTCTCCCACTCTGCAGCGTAGCCTCCCGCTGCCGCTGACAGTCTTGCGGCGCACGACAGCAAACCGACTCGATCCTGTCCTCCGGCGCGGCGCTCGCGCCCGAGCAGCTCTCGCTCCTCCTCCGCACGCTCCTCCTCCTCCTCCAGCTGTACCACGACCTGAACGCGCAGGACCTCCCCGAGTTCTTCGAGGACCGCCTCGCGCAGTTCATGCCGCTCCTCCTCAAGTACCTCGACTTTTCTCCCCCCAACGCCTCGGTCGAGGCCGACGACGACGACGAGGACGAGGAGGCGGGCGACCTCGAGGCGGCAAAGGCCGAGATCTGCGAGATTGCGCAGCTCTACAGCCTGCGGTACCTCGATGCGTTTGGCGAGGGCGGGTACCTCGGCCCGTTTGTCGAGAAGACGTGGGGGCTCTTGACCAAGCTGGGACCGGCCGTCAAGTACGACACGGTGCGTCGCGCTTTCCCTCGCTCTCTCTTCACCCTCTGCGGAGACTGAAGGACCGGTGCCATCGTCAACAGCTCGTTGCAAAGGCGACCGCGTTCCTCGGCACCGTCGTCAAGATGCCCTCGCAGCGCGCCCTTTTTGACAACCAGCAGACGCTCGAGGCGTTCTGCGAAAAGATTGTCCTGCCCAACATGACGCTGCGGACATTCGAAGAGGAGCTGTTTGAGGATGACCCGGCGGAGTACGTGAGGAGGGACCTGGACAGTGCGAGTGCGTCTCCTCTCTCTGGGCTGCCTGCCTGTGCGTCTGCTGGAGCGCGTGGGCTTACAAGGAGACTGAATGCCGCAGGTAGCGAGACGAGGCGGCAGGCCGCGAGCGACTTCACCAAGGCGCTCATGGAGCAGTTCGAGGCGCAGATCACCCAGATCGTGACGCAGTACATCGGTGCATACCTGCAGGTGCGTGCGAGACCTCTCGTTGTGCCGTTCGAGCGAGGCTCACGCGACCCCATCCTCCGCCAGCAATATGCCGCATCGCCGCAGACGAACTGGAAGTCGAAGGACACGGCCATTTTCCTCCTCACGTCGATTGCGACGCGCGGCTCGACGCAGCAGCAGGGCGTGACATCGACCAATGCGCTCGTCGACGTGATCAAGTTCTTCTCGGACCACGTCCTCGCCGACCTGCAAGCGGCGCCCGGGTCGATCCACCCCGTCGTGCAGGCCGACGCGATCAAGTTCCTGTTCACGTTCCGCATGCAGCTCACCAAGGAGCAGCTCTTGTCGGTCCTGCCCCTCCTCGTGCCGCACCTTCAAAACCCGTCGTTCGTCATTCATACCTACGCCGCCTTGACGATCGAGCGTATCCTCTTTATCAAACAAAACGGCTCGTTCATGTGCGTGCTCTCCTCCGCCGTCCCTGCGGGTTGAGCGCTGCGGCTGACGCCTCCCGAGCGTGCAGGTTTGACCAGGCCGACATCCGCGACCATGCCGAAGGCATTCTGTTGGCGCTGTTCAAGATCATTGAGAGCGGAACGACGCCGCAGCAGATCGCTGCCAACGAGCACCTGATGAAGTGTGCGTTGACACGACCTGCCAGTCTGCACATTTTGAGCATGCCTTGCTGACTCCATGAGTGTCACCATCGCACAGCCGTCATGCGCGTTATCATCACTGCTCGTCAGGGCCTTGCGCCTGTCTACACGACGGTCCTGCAGCACCTCGTCGCCATTCTCGGCGAGATCAGCAAGAACCCCTCGAACCCCAAGTTCAACCACTTCACGTTCGAGAGTATCTCGGCGCTCGTGCGGTGCGTGAGCAGGTTCCGAATGCTAGAAGTGCACGCTCACACGGATGTCATCGCAGCTTCGTCACCGCTGGCAACCCCTCGTCCCTCTCTCACTTCGAAACCGCCCTCTTCCCGCCCTTCCACGCCATCCTCCAGCAGGACGTCTCCGAGTTCACCCCCTTTGTCTTCCAAATCCTCTCCCAGCTCCTCGAGCTCCACCCACCCGCCGACATGCCCGACTCTTACAAAGTCCTCCTCCCGCCCCTGCTCACGCCGACGCTCTGGGAGAGCCGGGGCAACATCCCCGCGCTCGTGCGACTCCTGCGCGCTTTCCTCAGCCGCGGCGCGGATCAGATCGTCGCAGCTGGGCAGGTGACGCCCATGCTCGGCATCTTCCAGCACCTGATCCAGGCCAAGGCGACCGACCAGCACGGGTTCGACCTCCTCGAAGCGCTCGTCGAGTTCCTCCCGCTGTCGGCCCTCCAGCAGTACATGTCGAGCCCCGTCTTTGTCCTCCTCCTCACGCGCCTCCAGGGCGCAAAGACGGACAAGTTCACGCAGGGCCTCCTCCGCTTCATCTGCTTTGCCGCCGCGATCCAGAAGAGCGACATCACGCCCGATGCGGTCGTCGGCTTCCTCGACGGCGTCCAGCCGCAACCAGGGTGCGTATTCAACGCCTTCTCGAAGCAGCACTCTTCGAGTCTCGCACTGATAAGCGCACATCACTTCGCACAGCCTCTTTGCGCAAGTCGTCCCCGTTCTTCTGCCCGAGGTTCAGAAGGCGCCGACAAAAGACCGCAAGGTCGTCGCCGTCGGCCTTGCCAACTTCCTGACCAAGAGCTCCGCCCTCCTCTCCGAGCCGCACGCCCGCGTCTGGCCGTCGATGCTCGAAGCGCTCCTCAAGCTCTTCCTCCTCCCGATCCCGCTCGCCAAGAACACCTCGGCAGCAGACGACGACGCGAACGGTCTCGAGGTCATCGACCCGGAGGAGCAGGGCTACCAGGCGAGCTTCTCCAAGCTCGGCGCAAGCGAGCGCCCGCGGCCCGATCCCGTCGCGCATGTGCAGGAGCCGCGGCTGTGGCTCGCAAGGGGCCTCGAGGAGGCGAGCAGGCGCGAGCCGGGCAAGGTGCGTAACACCAACCGGTTGGCCTTCTCACGACGATTTCGCTCACGCCTCCGCCGCGCAGATTCCGGCCCTGATGGCGTCCGTCAACCCCGAGTTTGCATCACCGTTTGCGCAGTACCTCCGCGAGCAGGGCATCGACCTGTCCTGAGTCCGCGTCCGCACTGCACCACCACCCATGCCCTTCGTTTTCCTCTCGTCGTTTCTTCAGGCAGCATCTGCAACGTTTCGAAAAGCCGTTTGCGCCCATGTACGCTCTTGGGCATTGCGGAAGACCTTGTTCTTTGCAAGGCTGAAGGACCCAGGAGACCGAAACGAACGAGAGTACAACGGAGAGTGCGAAGAGAGAGAGGCAGAACACGAATGCCGTCTAGCCGACCCAGCGGCGGGCGTTGTAGAAGAGCTGGAACCACGGGCCGACACGCTGCCACGAGTCGGACTCCTTTGCGCGCGGGCCGGTCGGGAACCAGCTATTGGCGTTGCGGATCGTCTGCGAGCAAGGAAAGAGGCGGAAATTAGCGGAGGGATGCAGACCTGCAGGGATGGGAGAAAGGCAACTCGCAGTACGTTCAGGGTGGGGCAGACACGCCAGCACACGAATGCCGTCTAGCCGACCCAGCGGCGGGCGTTGTAGAAGAGCTGGAACCACGGGCCGACACGCTGCCACGAGTCGGACTCCTTTGCGCGCGGGCCGGTCGGGAACCAGCTATTGGCGTTGCGGATCGTCTGCGAGCAAGGAAAGAGGCGGAAATTAGCGGAGGGATGCAGACCTGCAGGGATGGGAGAAAGGCAACTCGCAGTACGTTCAGGGTGGGGCAGACACGCCAGCACACGGC